>NW_025893052.1:0-10792 GCF_002878395.1 Capsicum annuum
GGTACCAAGTTCAATGTGAATGGAAACATTTAAAGAACTTCCTAACCGTTACGCTAGAAATTTCAAATGTTAATGTAATTTGCCTAAAAAATGCTTGTGGAACACCATATCTATTTTGTGCCATGATATTAACTAAATAACTTCTTGAGTGGCAAGTAAAGTTATTACTAAAACTGATAGTTTAGTTAACGTATTGTTTATCTTATTTTTAGAGCCAATTCTCAAACTAGAAGTCTTCACAGGTTCAAATTAGATATTGGGCAAAAAACATTAGTCGAACGAAATTGTATGCAAATTTGACTGTTCCAACAAGTTTGGTACATCGAATTTTAGGGAAGGGGGAACCTTGGTCTAGGTCTCGAGGCTCTCAAACTCATTTTGGGCTATTGATCAAAAGTTACAATAAATAACAAGTGTGTATGGTCTGAAATGTCAAATTTTATATGTATCATAGTCTATATCTGTATTAGAAATGTTCTACTTTCTTGTAGTCTTATTTCGAGCTATAGAGTCTAAGGTCTTGGACTCCTCTTATTTTTGTTTTCCTGCTTTTCAGATCATATCTCCTTGATGATCTGAAACACACAAAATCTCTTTTGTCCCAACTGGGGATGATGCTTATGGGACTCGCTATACTTATAAAGTCCATACTCGGTCTAGGGGTCGGGTTCCCAAAAGTCCAGGAGTTCAATCAGTTCCCTCTTGTCCTTCTCCTCGATCACCTTAAGTAGATGCCACTAATTTTGAGTTCTGTAATTCTATTACTCTGTTGACATAGTTGGTGAATTCACAACTTGAGCATGGTGCTTTGGCCACTCTATCTTTTTAGGCCACAAAGGTTGGCAAATTCATAAGGTTGCATCATTTTATGTTTACTGGTAGAAAGGTTGAAGAGGATCCTTAAAGGTTTATTGGTTAAATGGAGAAGATCTTCTGGATTATGAATGCTTTGGAGTTTGAAGGTATTGAGTTTGTTTCGTACTAATTAAAAGATGTGGCATATAAATGGTACAAAGAGTGAGAATAATCAAGAGGTGAGGATGCTAGTACTACGATGTGGGAAGATTTTTCTAGTGGCTTTTTGGACCGTGTCTTTCTACAATAGTTGAGGGATATAAAAGTTGAAGAGTTTCTGAATTTGAAGGAAGGTAGGATGTCTGTTAAAGTGTATACCTTAAAATCATCAGTTGTCTAGGTATGCTGCTGAGATGGTTTCTACCATGAGGTCAAGAATACGTTAGTTTGCTTTAGTATTATCCTGTGAGTTGGTCATTGAGAGCAAGGTGGCTTTGATGATCAACTATATATACATCTCTTGATTGGTCATGTACATTCAACAAGTAAATAAAAAGAAGAATAGATAGGTTGAGTGTAGTCAAAGGCAGCAGAAGAGAGTTAGGCATTCTGGCAAAGTGGTAGAGATGGTGGTAAATATCAAAGGAAGAATTGAGGGAGTTCAGGTTCTTTATCCTCAACTAGTGTTACTTACCCGAATCCATCGAGTGATTGTTTTTTATAGTTTAATGGGGAATTCTAGGCATATGGTGCCCAAGCACAGGCTAGTGGGGCTTAGTCAGCTCCATCCCGCCCTCTCTATAGATTTTGTGGAAGGTCGCACCATGGGTTCACTATAAAAGAGAAGGACATGTGTTTCTCTTAGGGTCAGAGTGGTCATATGCAGCATGACTGTCCTACTAGGATGGCTTCCAAGGAGATCATGAAACCTATTAGTTCTTCATCTGCTCCTGCATTAAAGGGTGCTACTTCTTTTTCTTCTACTTCTTGCACCAGCACTGTCCTAAATCATTTATATGCACTTGGTACTTGCCAAGAGTCTGAGGCATCTGTATATATTATTATGGGTATTTTGTGACTTTTCTCTCGTGATATGTATTGTTTGATTGATCTGTCGTCCACACTTTTTTATATGACCCCATTTGTGGATGTTCATTTTAATTTTTGTCCTCAAAGTTTGTTAGTTACTTTTTTTGTTTATACCGCAGTATGAGACAATATGGTTGTTAAAAGAGTCTATTGGGGGTGTGTGGTAGCTATTGATAGTAAAGAAACTCTAGTAGACTTGATTGAGTTAGACATTATTGATTTTGATATTTTTCTAAAAATGGATTGGTTACATTAGTGTTATGCCTCCTTAGATTGCCAGCCCTGTATAGTCCTTTTTATATTCCCTAATGAGCTGGTTATATTGAAAGGGGGTTCTTTAGTGCCTAAAGGGAAGTTCATTTCATATCTTTAAGACCGAAAGTTGATTTATATAGGGTGTTTGTGTCATCTGGTCTGAGTTAAAGATTTTAACTTAGAAGGTCCTTCTCTAGAATCTGTTCTCACGGTTAATGAGTTTGCCAAGGTTTTACCTGATGACCTTCCCGATATTTCTCCCATTATGGAAATTGATTTTATTCTAGAAACTCCTCCTATTTCTATCCTTTCTCATAGGATTGATCCTACATAATAGAAGGAGATTAAGGAGAAATTGAAGGATATTTTAGATAACGGTTTTATCTATCTTAGTATGTCTACTTCGGGTGCTCCCGTGTTGTTTGTGCGTAAGAAGGGTGATTTTCACCGAATGTGCATTGATTAATGTCTGTTGAATAAGGTGACTATAAAGAAAAAGTATCCTTTTCCTAGGATTGATGATTTTTTTTATCAGCTTCAAGGTGCCAAATATTTCTCTAAGATTGATCTTAGGTGGGATTATCATCACCTTAGGATTAGGGAGGTGGATATTCCTAAGACTACCTTGAAGATCTGATATGGTCATTATGAGTTACTAGTTATGTATTTTTGATTGATAAATGGCCCAATAACATTCATGGATTTAATGAATAGGGTTTTCTATCCATTTTTGGATTTGTTCATCATTGTCTTCACTGATGACATCTTGCTATACTCTAGGAGTGAGGTTGATCATGTCGATCACCTCTATGCTATATTTCTAAGCTTAAAGGAATATCGTTAGAATGCTAAGTTCACTAAGTGCGGCTGGTTATGTTATCTCTAGCAAAAGGGATTATGGTGGAGCCATAAAAGGTTTCTGTAGTTAAGATGTCGCCAAGACCTATACCTCCAACTAATGTTTGGAACTTCTTAGGTCTATCCTGGTAGTAAAGAAGATTTCAAGAGAGTTTTTCAATGACAGCTACCCCACTGACTAAGTTAACCAGAAGAAGGTTAAGTTTTAGTGCTTGGATATATTTCAGGGTAGTTTTGGGAAGCTGAATGATAAATTGACTTCAGCTCTAGTTTTGACCTTGCCTAAGCGTAATGATTGTTTTGTAGTGTGTTGTTATGCTTCTTGTGTTTGGGTTGGATGTATGTTCATGCAGAATGGTAGGATGGTGCCCTATGCATCGTGGAAATTGAAAGTTCATGACAAGAACTACCTTACCCATGATTTGGAGTTATTGGCTTTGGTTTTTTATTACAGAATTGGCATCACTATCTGTATGGGGTTCATGTTTATATATTTTTATATCATAAGATACTGTAGTATGTAGTTACTTAAAAGGAGTTGAATCCCAGTCAAAAGAGATGGCTTGAAATTTTGAAGCACTACAACATGAGTCCTCACTATCATCTAGTTAAAGCTAACGTAGTTGATGATACTCTTAGCAGGGTATCCATGGGGAGTTTGGCTAATGGTGATGAGGATAAGAAGGATTTGGTGAAGGACATTCACCATTTTTCTAGTCTTCGAGTTCTTCTTACGAGCTTAGAGGATGTTGATGTGGTTGTTTATCCAGTGTCCCAGTCGTCCCTTATTTTAAAAATAAAAGAGAAGCAAATGTTGGATCCTTAGTTGATGAAGGTTAAGGGGAATGTTTGTTAATAAAAGGTTGTTGTCTTTGTGATTGGTGATGATGGTATCCTGAGGTACCAAGTGAGGTTATGTCCTCCTAATATTGATGGATTGAGGGAAAGGATTTCATCAATATTCATAGATCTTATTATTCTATTCATCCTGGTTTAATGAAGATGTATCATGATCTTAGGGAGTTCTATTGGTGGAATAACATTAAATAAGATTTGGATAGCTATGTAGCTAAGTGTATGGTGCGTTAAGAAGTGAAATTCGAACACTTGAGACCCGATGGTTCATATCAAGAGATTTAATTTCCCAAGTGGAAGTGGGAAGTGATTAACAAAGATTTCATCACCGACCTTTCCCAGCCTCAGAATCAATTTGATTCTATTTGGGTTATTGTGGTTAGAATGACCACATCCACTCATTTCTTGCTGATGAGGACTTGTTATTTGAAAGAGAATTATGCTACGTTGTATCTTGCAGTAATTATGAAGTTGCATGATGATTCAGCTTCTACCATCTCAGATTGTGGAACTTCATTCTCATTTCACTATTGGAAGTCATTTTTGAAAGGATTAGGGACTAAGGTATGCCTTAGTACTGCTTTTCACCCACAGACTGATAGACAAGTGGAGAGGACCATTCAAACTTTGTAAGATATATTGCTTTCTTGTGTGTTTAATTATTGTGGAAGTTCGTACAACCATTTGTTAGAGATTAAGTTCGCCTATAATATTAGCTACATTCTAGTATTGGTACGGCTTCTTCTGAGGCACTGTATGTTATGAGGTGTTGTTCTCCTATTGGGTGGTATGTGGTTTGTGAGGGTAATTTGTTTGTCCTTGATTTGATTCACCAAGATTTCCAAAAGATGAAGGTGACTGATGATAGGTTCAAAAACCACTGAAAGTTGTCAAAAGTCCTGTCTGAATGTGAGGCATTGGGATTTGGAGTTTAATGTTAGTGATTGAGTATTCTTAAAGTTGTCTCCCATGAAGGGAGTAATGCCTTTTGTAAGAAGGGAATGTTAAGTGAATAGGGTCGGTAATGTTGTCTATGAATTGAAACTTCCCTCTAGTTTTAGCTCCATCCATCCAGTATTCCAAGTTTCAATGTTGTAGAAGTGTATGAGAGATCCTTCATTGGTTTTTCCCTTGGAGAATGTTGGTGTTTCAGACTCTTTGTCCAATGAGGAGGTCATAGTGAGTATCTTGGATTGACAAGTTTGCCGGTTGCCCATGAAGGGGGTAGATTCGGTGAAGGTTCTATAGAGGAACCAAAAGTCCGAGGAAGCTACTTGGGAGGCAGAAGAGGACATGAAATCCAAGTATCCACATTTGTTTTTTATTTTAGAATCTTATGTATGAGGTATGTGTTAATCTTATTGACTTAATTTATGTCTTGGTTAGACACTGGGTTTGAGAGCCAAAGTGAATTAAATAAATGGATGATTGATAATGATCATGGCATGTGTCTTATCCTTGTTATGTGTCTTTGTTTTCTAGCTTGATTAAAGGTTAGCTTGATGTCCTATGATGTGTTAACACCTACTTCTTTTTGCTTTAACTATCATTCGAGGTTGAATGATCCAATTGGGGGAGAATTAAAACATCTTTGCTTTGAACCCATAGAAAAATTTCCTAAGATTAAGTTTCTACACATAGTACAGTTTAAGCATACCACTTTTATGCTAGGGCGTGACAAGAACCCACCTTCTCCTATCATGATCAGTTTAGGGTAACGACATCCTATCGAAGGTACAATTTAGTATCATACAAATTTATGATGATGTACGAGTCGTAAGATACCTATTCATATGATGCTTGAGGTCTTAGAAAAGGCATTTTGTGTTGGGTATGTTTTGTAGGGTACCACTCATATCATAGGGTACGAGTTATGCAAGGGGACTCATATAGGGTAAGAATTAGGGTACAAGTTTTTATGTTGGTCAGTTTAGGGGTCCTTGGTGAGGTTTAGAATACGAGTTAGGGTACTACTCGTACCCAAGGATACGGGTCAAGGACGTTAGTCATACCCTCCTGGATTTACTATTCAATATTTAGGAAAAAGACATATTTGACTACTTCCACCCCTAAACCGTTATGACCTATAACTTATAAACTTATTTGGCCTTTCAATCCTCATATATACAAGGTAAGAAACACTCTCAAATCCTCTCTAAACTTCGCTCTCAAGACTGAAGCTAGGGATTCAAGAAGTGTCATTCTAAAGGCTTGAAAACCAAGAATCCTTCCATGAATCATTATGTATAAGGCATTTAAATCTTCCCTCATTGTTACTTTGAAAATATCATATGTTTGATCATTGATTTTGATTCTTAAATGGTGGTTTTGAAATCCAATGTTGAGGGTTTTGATGCATATTGTTGATATTATTCACTCTCAATTTAAATAATGCTTTCACATGTTTTTGGTGATCATTGGCATATGTGGATACTTTTGATTGTGCTTAAATGCATGGATCACAGGTAACCTAATCTTAATGGTTTTTACCTTGGTTTTGGTCTCGCTAAAGGTGTTTGTGAAAAATATCTAAAGTAAATAACTTGTCATATTTTACTGGTGTTTAGAACTAAGGCAATGGATTAATAACTATGAATGGGTCGCAAATGGTTGTGTAAAATCTTTGTTTCTAATAAAATGGGTTAAACGAAAACCTTAGTTATTTAATTGATTAAAATAGGTTCGACACCCTAAGCCTTGGGGTTATGAGTGTCCTTGTTGGATACTAGGATAGAGCCCCAAAAGTCATATAAATGGTTAATTGGTAAACGTAATGGCATGTGTATACTTTCAAGTAGTTTTGGTTTGACAATACCAATAAAGTGACTTTGCTAAGAAATTTACTAAATGGATGTTTAGGTGTGAATAATTCTAATTTGGGCTTTAAAAATGTATGTTTAGACAAGCCATGGAAGGCAAAGATCCCTGGGGGCACCAATATTGGAAACTCTGATTTGTCGGTGAGAGGTTTGGTCATGGTGACTGTGTTCATGATGTCGCACTTATATGCTTAGAGATGCACTAGTCATCTTATTTTATCTCCGACTCATGAAATAACATACGCCGACCCCTTTCAGCAGGTGGAACTGTCTCCATATTACCCATGGGTGAATTCTGAATGGCAAGACTATATATACCAGGTTTAGCATTTGAAAGTTCATGCTAATCCTATTCCCCATCCCTGAATGGTTTTTTATGTATATGTATTGCATTAGTTATATGGATTTATTGAATGGTCTTAAACTATTGGCATTATTTTATCCTTATCCTTGAGTTGTATGCTTGTATTCCAACTGCTAACTATCTCGAGATGTTGTGTCCCTACGGGACACAGAGGTCAGACGTTCTTCTTCTCTTCTTGTACAATGATCAGGTGTTTCAGCGGTTCAAGTGTTGACACTGAATATGTGATATTCTATTCTTTATAAGGCACACATTTCATAGTCTTCTTATCTTTTATCATAGACTCCTTTGGATTTGGTTTTTGATATTATTAGGAGCTTGTCCCGACATATTATGGACTTCAAATTTGTTGAGGCTTTGTGGGTGACTATGGACTTGGGTAGGGTGGATGTTGATTGTTGATATTATCAAAATTATTAGTCATTCTTACATTATATTTGTTTTTCTTATTTCAGCTATGTTATTATATATTTGGAGTTTTTCCAATAATTGTTATTTAATGTGATAGTAGGTTAGGCTAATGGGGCGATATCTAGTCCTTGTTGGGCTTATGATGATCATTATGACAAGGCCTCAATTTTGGTCATATCATGGAGGTGAAGGCTGAAAAGTTTGTTAACCTGAAGCAAGGAAAGATGTTAGTCAAAGAGTATGTCTTAAAATTCCATCAATTATCTAGGTATGCTCCAGAGTTGGTGTCTAGTAGAGGTCTAGAATGATGAAATTCATATCCAGGTTGTCTGACACTTGATTTTTTAATTAATGTTGCATTGTTGAAAATGGATATGGATATCTCCAGGATTGTTGTATATATGTAGTAGGTTGAGAAAGAGAAGAAAAAGTTGGCAGAGATAGGGGAGAGGCAGAGTAAGAAGTTTATATTTTTTTAGCAGGGTTGAGGTCAACAACAGTATGGTAGGGGTGGTGGAAGTGGTCCAAAAAGAAGTGGCACAATTTTAGTTCCAACTTGATGACTAGTTCTCCTTACCTGAAGCCGTATAGTGATTGATATTTTTAGGGTTACAATCGTTCTAATGCATAAAGTACCCAATCTCAAGATAGTGGTGCCCAATAAGCTCTATCATATCTTTCCAATAGATTTTGTGGTCGATCGCATTAGGGTTTCTAAGATGAGAGAAGAGATAGATATTCGAAGTATGGTCAACCAGGGCATATGCTTAGAAACATTCCCATAGGTAAGGGTTCTTCTGGGGAAAACATTATTTCAGTTGCCTCTTCATCAGCTTAGGCACTAAAGAGTGCCCTATCTGACTCCGACACTGGTTGAAACTATCTCTATACTTTTACTACACGTCAGGAGTCTGAGGTATTTCTTGATCTCATTACTAGTATGTTGAAACTCTTTTCCTCTAACTTGTATTGTTTACGTGATTCAGTGTCGACTTTTTCTTCTGTGATCCCATTCGTAGCTATGCATTTTTGTTTCAGTCATGAGTGTATTTTAGACCCCTTTTCTATTTTACCCAAATGGACTTTGTGGTGAATAAAAGATTCTATATTTGATGTGTGGTATTTGTGGGTGGTAGAGCGACTTTGGTGGATCTAGTAGAGTTAGGTATGGTTGAATTTGATGTCATCTTTGGGATAGATTGGTTGCACTTATGTAATGCCTCTCTAGACTGTCGAAACCGTAAGGTCATTTTTAAATTCCCTAATGAGTTTGTTATTTAGTAGTAAAGGTGTTCTATAGTTACTAAGGGAAGGTTCATATAATATCATAGAGACCAGAGATTAATCTCTTAGGAGTGACTTTATCATTTTGTCCCAGTTAAAGATTCTAACTTAGAGAGTCCTTTCTTACATTTCATCCCGATGGTAAATAAATTTCCTAAAGTCTTCCTTAATAGCCTTCCTTGTGTCCTGGCCAATAGGAAGATTGATTTCGTGATTGATCTAATTCCTTATACTCATCCGATCTTTATACCCCTATATATAATGGCTCCAATAGAGCTAAGGAATCTTAAAAATAAACTAAAGGATATTTGAGACAAGGGTTTCATCCATCCTAGTGTGTCCCCATTGGGTTCACCTTTTTTCTTCATCATAAGAAGGATAGTTCCCTTAAGATATGGATTGGTTACCGGCAATGGAATAAGGTAATAATAAAGAATAAATACTCTTTTCTATGATTAGATGATTTGTTTGATCAACCTTAGGGCATTAAGTTTTTCACCAAGATCGATATTTTTTCCGGGCATGATCATTCAATGATTAGAAAGGTGGATATTCCCAAGAATACCTTTTGTACCTGCTATGGGCATTTCGTATTCTTGGTCATCACTTATCGAGTTGAGTAATACCCCGGTGGAAATCATGAACTTAATGAAAATGGTCTCCCATTAGTTTCATGGATTTTTTCATCATTGTATTCATACATGATACATTATTATACTCAAAGAGTGAGGTAAATTATGTCGATCACCTTCATATTGTATTGAATTCCCTTATGGATCAGTAGTTGATGCCAAATTTTCCAAATATGAATTCTAGTTGAACTTTGTTACTATTCTGGGTCATAACATTTCTAGTGAATGGATCATGGGGATCCACAAAAAGTTGCAGTGCTTATGAAATGACCGAGGCCAACAACTTCAATCGATATTCGAAGCTTTTTGGGTTTAGTGGTTACTATAGGATATTTATGGAAATTTTCTTGGCTATAGTCTCCCCATTGACTCACTTAACCCAGAAGAAGGTGAAGTTCTTGTGGTCTAATACCTGTGAAGGTAGTTTTCAGATGATTAAATATTAGTTGACTTTAGCTCTATTTTTGACTTTTCCCAATGATGATGATGGATTCGTCGTTTATTGTAATACATCCTGTGTGGGATTTGGTTGCGTCTTTATGCAGCATGACATGGTTATAGATTATGCCTCTAGAATATTGAAGGTGCATGAGAAGAATTACCCAACTCATGAATTTGAGTTGATGGTCGTGGTGTTCGCGTTGAAAATCTGGCATCATTATTTATATTGCATGCATATGGATATATTTTCTGATCATAAGAGCCTGTAATATGGTTTTACCTAGAAAGAGCATAATCTCAGACATAGGAGATGGCTTAGATGCTTAAGGATTATGACATGAGCCTTCACTACCACCTAAGTAAAGCTAAAGTAGTTGCCGATGCTCTTATCAGGTAATCTATGGGGAGTCTAGCTCATGTGGATGTCTGGGTATTTAAGACTCATTGTCTTATGAAGAGCTCTAGATTGAATTTTTTGATCGGCATGTTTGCCAGTTGTTGAATAAATACATAGCTTTGGTAAAGTTTAAATACAATAACCACAAGGTTGAAAAGGCTACATGGGAAGCTGAAGAGGACATGAAGTCAAAGTATCCATTCTTATTTCCTATTTCTAAAAATCGTGCTTAAGGTATGGATTGTTCTTAACAGCCTTGTTTTTTGTCTTTGTTAAGGGAAGATTGTGAATTTCTTGCTATCTATTCTATGTCTTAAAGATAAGAATAGTGATGTTTACCGTCTAATCATGCTAGTAAATGCCTTGTCCTATCATTCCAACATGAATGATCCAATTGGGGAGAATTGAAACACCATGTATTTTGGCCCATGAAAATTTCCTGAGCTTTGAGCTCACTGCCTTAGTTGTGACTCACCCTATGAGTTGTAGGGTGTATTGACGCATCAGGTAACCCTAGTCGTAAGGCGTCCAGTGAATGGTGTTTAATGTTTTTGTCCTAGGTACGACTTAAGCAGACTAGTAATAAGGACTC
>NW_025893052.1:10892-20473 GCF_002878395.1 Capsicum annuum
ATCATATAATGTCCAGTGTTTAACCCATTTGAGTTCTATGTTGCCTATGACTGCACCTACGAGTTGTAGGGTATCATTTTTAGTTGGTTGGTTGAGTCATAAGGTTGACACTGCATGGGGATCTTATTTATTCTCATGGTTACGACTCATGGTCACGACTCGTAAGGATAGTTTATGAGTCAATGGTTTACTCATTGTCATAGTGGACATTTTTTTACATCTTTTATGTTAAGGGCATTATAGATATTTCCCCTTTTTCCAAACATAAATAGCATGTATTATGACCTCTTTAGGGTATAATTTTCCCTCATAAAACACATCAAATAGACTCTCAAACACTCTCAAATCCTCATGTATTTCAAAAAGATTAATCAATTGGGGCTTCTAAGGGTGATTTATCTCTGTAATTCTTCGTGTTTAAGGCATGTCATTCTTCCCTCATTGTAAATTTTGTAAAATTATGTGATTTAAAGTAATGTTCATGAGATATTGATTTTGAACTAGGGGTTAAGGGTTTTTAATATAAATTGTTTAAATATTTTTTCCATGATGTTGTTGAATCTATTTTTCTTTAAATGATGGTTGGAAAATACATTGTGGAGCATGGGAATGGTGGATAGAAATTGGGGTGCAAAGGAATCACCAAATTGATTTTTTTGGTATGGAAATTGGTAATAAACTCAACTCACGTGCAGAATTGATTTTGGTTTATGGATTATCACTTGTTCTGACTTGTTTCTTTTAGCTAATGCATGGTATAAATGGTTAAATGGTTAAGGGTTATTTTACAAATATTGTGGGGTGCAATAGAATCCCCTAAGGAAACTATTTATGAAAATCTTGTGGGGTACGGGAATCCCCTAAGTGATTTTAATAATAGAGTCTGTGGGGTATAATTGGGAATCCCCTAAGCACTGGCTAATGACATTGCTTGCAACCTATAGTCAGTATGACGATGCCACTTACTAATGCCATATTAATTGAAACCTGGAATTGGTAGGGGTTGTTATGAGTTAAATGTTTTAATTGGGCAATAAATGGGGTTGTGATAGCTATCCTTTTACCGTGTAAAACCGAAGGACGGACACTGAAAACTCATGTTTGCCGATATAAGTGTTGGTCTTGATGACCATATTCTCATGTGCTACAAGGGAATCAACAAATTGTATATTTGTGTATATGTATTATGTAGGGTGATGGGTATAAGTGAATCCTCGGCCATATATGATATCTCGAGTTCATGCGGCTAACACACACTGGAACTCTTTTTGGGGATAACACTAGACCATATCACCCATTGGTGGACTTATGATGGTAAGGCTATAGAATTCAGGTTAACGTCACAAAGATCATGCTAAACCTTGATCCCTATCCCGGCATGGTATATACATATATATGTATTTGCATATAGATATGTGCATTTGTTTGACTTGGTTGTGGATTGATAATAACTTTATCTTTATCCCTATGATACATGCTAGTATTTACCCCGCCAACCATCTTCGGATGTTGTATCCGCATGAAATATAGGAAGAAGCCATACATCTATTCCTCTTGCTCAGTGGATAGGTGATTCATGGATAAATTTTGAGTCAAAGATAATTGGTGAGATTCCATACTTCAGAAGGCCCCATTTCATGCTATGGTTTTCCTTAACTCCTTACTACTCCTTTTGATTTCAATTTTTGCTATGTTTGGGGGCATGCCTTGACTAGATATTTCTTTGGTTTGGATTAGAGTCTTTGTCAGACTACAGTGGACATGGGTGGTTATTATTGGTTGTTAGAATGATGGTTGTTGGATTTGGTTATAGAATTATCCTTATATCTTTAAATTTAAATTCTCTTATCTTGTTACACATTTGGAATTCATCTAACATGGGGTGTCAGGTGGTCAATGGTTTTGGTATTGATGGTTATCTCCGATCCAAGTTAGACTTGAGATACTAGACACGGCCAGCCCTGGTTTAGGTCGTGTCAGTTATAATGTCGATTTATTGCTTTATTCTTCTGTTGTATGTACTTTATAGTTGTATGGGAGACTATAACGAGATCTTCACTTTTTTACACCAATTGGCATAATGCAGCCAACTTTTTAGTTTGTGGTTGCTGGTGTTAATGCTCTATGATACATTCTTTTTCCAAATTATTTATTTATCATGCACAATGATATTGCGTGTGTCGATTCCTTATGTTATATTGTTAACACAACCCAATTGGGGGCCTTCTTGTAATGGCCATCCCAAATCCAACCAGGATCGGGGACCAACCACTGTTACCCAACCCAACCACCATCAGCATACCTTGAGTAGGCTAAGTACCAAACATATAATAAAACAACATGACTGGACAAGGACTGTCTTTGGGATACGTCTATTCCCCTACCAACCATGTTAAGTCATCTCGTCCACTAAACCGTACCAACCAAACAACCAAGACAAACTAATACTGAACTAAGGGCCATAAACAAGGACAAATTCAAATGACATCCTAAACATAATATGATTAACCTAAGAATGAAATACAATAGACCAATGAGAAATTATGTCCAATGATGTCAGCCCCAATTCAAATGCCAATATTAAGGCCGACACCAATACTGACCCCGCCTATTCCAACCCATAGAAGTACCATAAAGCCTCTAACCAAAAGAGTAAGAATATCCTATTGGGACATGACCCAAGAATAGCCAAAACCAACATCTTTAAATAAATAAGAATGTCTAAAAATATCCATAACATAAAATGGAGCCTCCTAGAAAGATGAAAGCTCATCACTTCAGTCAAACAGTTTTCCACAATTCAATCACTATGTAAGAGAAGTGGAATGGGTGGTTCCTACAAAGCTTGGGTATACAACCGCCCAATGACGAGTTAATGCGTGATCGCTAGTATAAACTCAGGATATGGATAGAATAATTACATTTAAAAAACCAAGTAAAACCATCCATATACACACAAACCATACATATATATAGATATTACGAGAAAGGGAACCGGGTTTAGCATGTTGTGTAGCTTTGTCGTCCTAAACTACCTAAGGGAAATATGTGTTCAGTTCCCCCTGTTAAAAGGGTCCCATTCCGTGAAGCCGCACGACCAGGGTCACCAAGACCAAACCTCAAACCGGCAAATATGAGTTTCCAGTTTTAGTCCCCTTGGGACCTCCACCTTCCATGATTTTGCTACACAGCCCGCCATTATTACCCAATTAAAACCACTACCAAGTGACCAATCATTCCATTTACCATGTATTAATCAAGGCAATTAGTAGTAGTATTTTCATACCAAGTACACTTGCATGTTTTGTACATACCCAACCTTATATTGGTTTATGGGATACCATGTACCCTTCATGATTTCAAATTAACCAAAACCATGGGAACCAGGCCTTTCAAATCCAATTAAAACCATTTAAACTATTATTATCATTTAGTATTCCATTACCAAGTTTAAACTATGCATAAATACATTTAAAAACCAATACTATAGTAAAAACATTGTAAAAGATATTTTATCGAACACATTTGTAATGCCCTAAAAATTCAAAATTTTTTAGGATCATGCTTCGAACTCATGAGTAATAAATTTTAGTAATTTGGTAGTGTTATGATCAAGGTTGATGCATATTAAGGCCTCAAAAGTGTCCTAGTTAATAGATGAATAAAAGCATTTCCTTACTGATTGAATTCTTGAGGAGGATATTGGTATTGTCTACTTAGAAAGAGCATATGTCTCGTTATCCTATGAATTTATAAGATAATAACCCACTAACAGATAAATAATTGAATTAGCTTTCCAACGATACCAATTTTGCCTAAATCTGATATCGGAGAAAGGATTTATGCCTATTTTACTCTAGCATGTCAAGCTGGGAAACTAAGTGACGACATTCGTGATAAGCTGTCACAACCGTGACGACTTATGACCAATGTCGTCAGCACTGGGCATATTTTCACCCCCAGTGATGACTTTTTGTGATAAGTCATCATGCCCATGATGGCTTATCACCAATGGTATCAACCTTAACCAGAAAATCAAGATTTCACCCTTTTGTGATGATATTTTGTGACGACTTATCACCAGCTTGATGAATTTTCACGAATGTCGTCAGCTATTTTTTTCCACCAATTGAGGGACGCTTTTGCAATGGTATTTTGGTCTTTTCATTCAGATCACATGATTTATTACCCTCAAGGAGCGTATTATCTTCCATTCTCTTTAGTTAAACATCTCTAAAAGTTCTCTCTTACACTTTCAACCAAAAGATTAGGGTTTCTATTAAAGTCATCCCCCAAAAGAAAGATTCAAGCCCTTTTTCCAAGATAATCAAGAATTGAGTTTCCCAACCCAAAAACTCTCCAGCAAATCACCAAAGATTCCTTTCTAAGGTATGCGTAGTGTTCATCAATGGATCCCTTTTGTCCGTGGAGTTGAAGAATCAATCTTTAAAAGCTAAATTATGAATATTTTATGGTGAAATGATAATGTTCATGTTGGTGGTTGTTATTTGTATTGTAGATTAGTGTTTTGATGTATTTTCATGGATAGTATGATCATGTTAGTTGGAACTCATGAATTTGAGTGGTTTAATATGGTGAAACTTATGATACACCTACGCCTTAAAGAGTGCATGCATGGTGTTTGATAAAATTCTTAGGAGGCAAGAAATTCTCGTTTCCATGGTTCCATAGTATCTAAATGACAAGCCCATGTTAACTATTATTATTCAATATTAATTCCATGTTATTGTTATTTTGCTATTTTTGTGGTACGAAACATTCATGATAATGGAGTGATACAATATGTACATGATATATAAGCACTCTCTACCATGCACAAGATGTTGAGAACTACATGTATTATAATATCCCCTGCGTAAATATTATGAATTGTTTCTCTTCTCATGATCAAGTAAGCCATGTGGTGTCAGTTTCCTTCCATCAAGTCCCGGGGGTACTTATACCCAAAAAATATAGATGTGTGCCTAGAGACATGTCATGTTATCATGATACTCTCAGTCAAGCCATGATCTATAGAACCCAGTCAGTCATATGACTCCGTAAATCTTAGAAATCTCATGATCTTAGTTAATTCTCAAATAATACTACTATTTCATCAGTCAACAGAAGTTTGTTACTCAGTCTATGTACAGTCAGTTAATCATGTTCAATCTCTTTAGATGGGAGTAGAAGTTAGCACCGAGTGAAACCAAGGATGGGAATTCACCTGCCAGATAAGGGTGCAATTCTTAGCAATCATCCTTATGTTATAGAACTACGTAGGCAGCGTAGGTTGAGATATCTTAACCTCTCAGATTAGGGTTGATGAGTAGATTTGACCTGTTATACTAGGGTCCCACCATTCTCATTAGAGTAAACTTCCAGATAAGGGTCTCTCACAGATTGTCCTTACTAGTGGCGCAGTATTGACACCCTTCAAATCAGGGAACAGATTACACCCCAACTCAGCTATTATAGTGCATTTGGGGAATATTGGCTAAACAACTACCTCCCACAGTTTCAGTCTCAGTGAAAGAACTCAGATAGTTCTTCGGATTTCAGATTTAGGACTGTCAGACATAGTCATCCATGTTATCATAAATTTCAATATTAGTCATGATAGATATCAATAAACATGTATTAGTGTACAGATCTAGATATCATGTATTGACGATCTATGTTACTATGTATGCATGTTTGCACTCTCACGTTCATATCAGTCGGTCAGTTAACACCATTAATGCATGTAAACCTTTGCATTTATCCTACCCCACTCGTATACTAAGTACTCCCAGTTGTACTGACGCATTTATGCTATGGTGATTTCTTTTATGTTACACCATAGGTTCACATATGCGAGTTCCAAATTAGCAGTAGCAGTAGCATTCCAGTCGTAGAGTTCTAGTGAGTCCTCATCCATCCGAGAACGATATTATTTTATTTCATTCATTATTTTAGTTCAGTTTTGCTAGACGGAGTTAGATGGATTCATGTTCCTTTAACTTCTTACTCAGACAGTATTTAGAGGCTTTCTGATTTTAGATTCAGACTTCAGTTATTTTTGGTTATTCGCTATCCCATATAAATGTTATGATTTGTCATATACTTTATTTAGTTGAACCTTATGGCCTATTGTTCATGTTTTTTTTTCACATTCTACATGTATGTTATGAAGTGTATAGGTACAAATATGAGTCATGGGTTACCTTGTGGTTCTTCAGAGTTATAAGCACCGTGTAGCATTTTGGTTCAGAAAATTGTGGTGTTACAACATTAGGGGCATAATATTTTGAAAATCATAGTCCATTACCAAATAACCATTCCAATGCAACCAATAATCCAAAACCACCATTAATGCATATAAAATCATAACTGAAACATGGGAGAACCATAACCAATCATTTTTAACCAAAAACCCCAGCTCATATCTGAAAAACCAAAACCATACAACATTCAAATCATAAAAACATTGAATAAAATCATGCCATTACTTGGAACTAATAACGAGGGAAGATAACATGCCTCAATTAAAAAAGTTGATAGAGAGAAACCACCAACTAGATCCCTAAATTATTCATCTAGTAATGTTATGCTTGCACCGGAGATTATTCAAAGCATTAGGAAGCCGAAGGAGGGTGACAATGTGGTTATCAAATTCGACATGGCCAAAGCATACGACAAGGTTTCTTGGTCTTATATTTGTTTGGTTCTTTGGAGAATGGGCTTTGGAGAGATTATTATTGATATGATATGGAGAATTATGTCTGATAATTGGTATTCAGTTATCGTGAATGGTGCAAGACATGGATTTTTTCATTCTACAAGGGGTCTTAAGAAAGGAGATACACTTTCTCCTATTCTTTTCATTGTCGGTGCAGAAGTGTTGAGTAGATTGTTGCATAATCTACATAATCATTATCTCTATCAAAGTTTTTACATAGACAAGCATGGTCCTCAAGTGAATCATTTGAGTTTCCCCAATGATGTTATTATTTTATATCCACAACCAATTATGCACTTCAGCTTATCATGAAAATGCTTTGGATTTATTAAGAGACATCCGGGAAGCTTATTAATAAAGACAAGAGAAATTTCCTGATGCACTCGAAAACTTTGGTCAATGATGTTGATAGGGTGAAAATGATTATGGGTTTTAGCCGCAAGTATAGTCCTATTACTTACGTAGGGTATCCTTTATGCATTGGGGGTCAAAGAATCATTTACTTCACTAGAATGGTGGATAAGGAGATTGCAAAGATCAAAGGTTGGCAAACAATGATGTTGAATTACGGAGTAAGAGATACTTTGATAAAATGGGTTCTTCAATCTCCCCCAATTCATATTATTTCGATGGTTTCTCCTACATCTACTACTCTTAAGCAGATTAAGAGCTTTAACGCAAATTTCATTTGGGGATGGGATAAGGAAAAGAATAAGTACTATTGGGCCTCTTGGGAAACTCTTAGTTTTCCATATGAAGAAATAGGTATTGGTGTTAAGAACCTTAATGATGTTTGCTTAGCTTTGCAATATAAGCAATGGTGGACTTTTAGGTCCAAGAAATCTCTTTGGGGTGACTTTCTACATCTAAGTATTGTCAAAGATCAAATCCTATTAGCAAAAAAATGGATACCGATCAATCTCTTACTTGGAAACATATGATGATCAATAAAGGCAAAGCTGAAAATTATATTTAATGGTACTTGAAGGGTGGAAACTGTAGTTTTTAGGGGATGATTGGCTTGGTGTAGGACCTATTGCTTTACACAACAACTACGTTCCAAGGATTATTAATTCAATGGTTTTAGACTTCCATGTTGATGGTTTATGGAATGAAAAAAAGGTTAGACAACATGCACCGTCTCCTCTTGTTCATAAAATTCTTAATACGATGTTCACATATTAAGATTGTGTAGCTAATTGGGACATTTAGAAGCTGAATTCTAGTGGCATCTTCTCTTGTTCTTCGGCATGGAATTTGGTTAGGGAGAAGAAAAGCAACAGTTGGTTGGATGCTCTCATTTGGCATAAAAGTATTCCATTCAAGATATCTTTTCTTTTGTGGAGAGCTTTCAGGTGTAAGCTACCTACTAATGAAAAAATTGTTACTTTTGGGTATGAACCGTTAGATTGTTCTTGTTGCTTTAGGTTGGGTCTTGATATGGTGGAACATAGTTTTGTTACCAGTGATTTTGCTACACATATTTGGAGGTATTTTTTTTAGGTTTTTTTGGCCATTCAGCATGATACCACCCCTTTGAGGAATTTATTGATGAAGTGCTGGATTTATAAATCTAATAATGAGGTTCACAGAGTCATTCTTTAGGCAACTCCTATTTTTGTTTATTGGAATATTTGGAAAAACAAATGTGCTAGAAAGTATGGAGGAAGAAATCTAGTACTACTAGAGTTAAATTCTACATTATTAAGCAGCTTCACATGTTATTGATTACTATTTATCCATATTTCTTGTCTAAATAATTGTTGGGATCTTGTTATTCTTATTGAGAATTTCCATCATGATATGAAAATTACTCAAGTTTGTTGGAACAAACTACATCCTACAATGGTAAAGTTGAACACGAATGGAAGTTCTTTGGAAAATCCTAGAAAATTGGAGTAGGGGGTATTCTGAGAGATAGAGAAGGCAAGCTGATTTTTGCTTTTGCAGCACCTCTTGGAGTTGGTTCAAATAACCAAGTGGAGGTTTAGGCGGCTATTATTGGCATCACTTGGTGTATACAGCATGTCAATAGTAGATTTTATTAGAAGTGGATTCAGAACTTGTAGTCAAGTTGCTCAAACATGATATTACACCAACGTAGAGCATTTGCAGATACATTGAAGAGCTTCAGCATCTTACTAGTATACTTGATTGTTTCAGATGTGTTCATGTATACAGGTAGGAAAATTTTTCTGCAGATGCTCTATCTAAACATAGCCATCTGGTAGATTTTACTCAGTATTATTATAGCTTTAACCATCTTCCTCAAGAGACTAGAGGATTCTTTACTCTTCACAAAATTGGTTTGTCCAATTTTCGTAGAAGGATGTTGAAGCACATTAGGAAACCACCATAGATGGAGTTGGACTTTCTTTCTCTTGGTATCTTCTATTTTGTTTATCTCACCTCATCTACTTCATCTACGCGATTCTATTTAGTTTATACCTTTTATGAAGTGGCTTAGTTTTGTTTTGATTTTCTTCTTACTTTGTAAGTGGAGAGTCTCCCTTATTTATGTTTTCCTAGATTATATTGTACTGAGAGGATTCCTCTCTTCTAGGTTCTTAAATCTAAGTTCCATTTCTCGTATTGGGCATGAGTTGACTGACCTTAGTAGGCTAGTCGACTTTGAACTACCATAGGATCAGAGGTTACGTCTATGTACTCCTCTTTGTATTTCTTTTTCTTTTATTTATGATAAGGCTTGGGGGTGGGAGGCTCAATCCCTAACTGCCACGGGAGGTGAGAGCCCCAGGTAAGCTCTGTTTCTAAAATAAATAAATAAATAAATCATTCTTGTAGTTAAAACCCTAGCTTCCTTGCCCAAAATCTCTTGAGTGAATTATAGAGTTTTTAA
>NW_025893053.1:0-1097 GCF_002878395.1 Capsicum annuum
TTTATGGTGTAATTAAGACTTACTACTTAACCACTAGTTTGGTGAATTCAAATAATTGAATTGTGACGTTTGGTCGCTAATACTAGATTACTATATATGTTCATTGTAGATAAGTAATCCGAAAAGACGGGAAGTCCATTTGGGACTAGTATTGAAGGTTGACAGTCAGGTATGTAAAGCATAGTCTATACCATATCTTTGGCATGAAAGTGAACAATTGTTCTATTAAGAAAGTTTCCAAAGTTATTCAGTAACATGTGATCCATAATGGTTTTGTATGATGTCCTACGTTACCAATGAACTTGTTTCCACCCTACAAGATGTCAAGACATTCCAATACTTGTTTTCCAAATCTTATATGTTTATTGCACTAATGAATGTCAGAAGGTATCCGGTTACTCAAACAAGATCCATGTGCTATTAATGACTCCAAAACGTTTCATTGATATACCAATAAGTTCCTACTTCATTGTTATGGCATTGATAACTCCAAAACACTTCATTGATGTGCCAATGAGTTCTTACTTCATTGTTATTGCATTGATGGTCTATTTATATGTCTCTTATTGATGTATCATTGTTTCAAAGTATCAAAAATGCGGTGGCGACCGAAATAACAATCTCAAAGATTAATTGAACTAAGTGATAGAAGTTCTCTCTTATCGGGTGGTATCCCAGGGGCATAAGCCTATCATGGGTCGATCCCTATTTATGTGTTTATGGGTGGTATCCCAGAGGCATAAGCCTATCATGGGTCGATCCAGTTGATATATACTGGAGGCAGCCTAATGGTCACAGTACAGTACAGTAATGATTACAAAGATGATAAGAAGGAAGGTAAAGTGATTGAATAAATACAATGTACAGGTTGCCACAAGTTCTAGTGAGTGTGATCCACTCCTATTACAATTTATTCACTTGTTTCTGATTTCTATTGAGCTCCTATATCATATGTGATTATCTACAGCTTTACATACTCAGTACATATTTCGTACTGACGTCCCCCACGGGGGACCTGCATTTCATGCTGCAGGCACAGGTACTTCAGCTCATACACCGCACAAGTAGGAGCCAGGATATCCAGCTGCTTTTGGTGA
>NW_025893054.1:300000-512914 GCF_002878395.1 Capsicum annuum
AGATGAGTGTCCGAAACTAGATTTATACCAAACTCGATTTCCTTATCTGGAGGAACACTAGGAAGATCATCCAGAAAAACCTCTAAAACTCATTGACCAGTGAAACTGATCAGAAAGAAGAACCTTCAAAGTTAGAATCCTTAACTCGGACCATGTGATAAAGACAACCTTTGGAGATTAACCTCTGATATCTAAGATACAAAATAAATTTCCTCCTAGGAGCTAAAGAAATACCCTCCTATTCTATAACCGGCTCACTAGGGAACCTAGAATAACACTACAGGTCTGACAATCCAAGGACACGAATTAGAGTTCAACCAATCCATACCTAAAATGACATCAAATCCACCATACCTAGCTCAAACCGATCCACCCAAGGTCTACTTGCCACCATACCCAATAGAAAAAGGATTCGAAATAACTTTTGGATTAAAACCAAAAAATAAAACCACATAGGGAGTCACATAGGAAAGAGTGGACCCCAAATCAAGCAAATAATATACTTCACGAGAGAAAAGTTGTAACATACTAGTAACGATATCAGGTGATGCCTTGGATTCCTGTCGGGATGCCAAATCATACAACCTATTCCAACCAACACTAGAACCAGGAGCAATAACAGAAGTAGATACAATACCACCAGGTGTAGGAGAAGAAGATAAAGCCACATGAATCTTATTCGCCCCTGTAGCAACCTTATTAACTGGATAAACCCTGAGCTGATGGCCTGCCTAGCTATACTTGAAGCATTTGTCCCTTCCTTCATCATAATAAACCTGATGAGGATGACCACAGAATCGACAAGGAGGGCATGAAGAAATTAACTTACCTCCGCTTTCCTGAGATTGGGCACCCTATTCCTGGTAATTGTCACCACCTTAATAACTCCTGTCGCCCAACTAGTAAGGAGAATTGGTGGAAGAGAAGGAACCAGAACTCCCCTACTTCTTATTCTATAATTTGCCACCATCCTAACTACCCTGAGACTGAGCACTTCCCTGGTCAGAAAACCTGCTTCTCTTACCCTATCGATCTCTGAACTCCACCTGTTTCCTCTTGTTATTCTCTACCTGCTATATATTAATAGTCAACATAAATATGTCCATATCTTTAATCAGTAAGGCAGTCTTTCTCTTCAAAATCAGATTCCGATTTAACCTAGAAGCAAACTTTCTCGTTCTTGCCTGCATGTCAGCCACTTAATCAAGAGCATACATCTACAATTGGTGAAACTTTAAGGCATATTCCTTAACAGACATTCTTCCCCTACTTGAGGTTCACAAACTTCTCTATCTTTGCTTTCCTTGACTCTCGGGAAAAGAAGCGATATAAGAAGGCCTTAGAAAAAATATCCTACAAGACTGATTCATCCACATCACCCCTATCCCTATCCAATTTTTCATACCACTGATATGCAACATCTTTGAGCTGATAAGTTTCAAAGTTTACTACTTCCACATTGGTACCCTGCATTACCTAAAATATCTTTTTAAATTTATCTAAGAAGCCCTGTGGATTCTTCTCCACCTTCACTTCAAAAATAATAGGAGTACCTATGTTCATAAATTGACCAACCCTTGTGGCCTCAGCAGACAAAGCACTAGTTGCACCCCTCTCAGCCTGAGCAGTAACTATATGAGCAATAACATAAATAGACTGATGGAATTTTGCATTAGTCACCTTACCCTGAGGAGGACCAGTAGAAATTAGAGGAACTCAAGAACTATCAGGGATAGGGCCGTAAGATCGAAGATGAACCCTAGAAGTAGGATGCACCCCTTTAGCATTGCCCCTGATGGCATAGAAGAATTTTCTTGTCTTCCAGATCTACGAGGCATGATCTGCAAGATAAACAAACAAGGATTAAAGAGGATTCTAGGTCTGAGGCTCCAAGCTTGAAAATAGAATTCCAAGAAAGTGAGACATTCCTAAATTCCTTATAGCCCCTCCATTATGAGTATGACGCGTACACACCCCTAAAAGAGACTCTACTCGACACGTCTTTATGGACTCCTAATTGACCATGAATCTTGGCTCTGATACTAACTTAACATTACCCGACTGGGGGCCTTGTCATAATGGGAGTCCCAAGTTCAATTATGATCGAAGACCACCTCCCATTACCCAACCCAACCTCCAACTGCCTGCCCTGAGTTGACTTAATTTTGAGCATATAATAAGATAATGTAACAACTCACATAAAGATTTTGGGATAGGATCACAACCATGACTGGCCCAATCGAGTCCAACCATCCACGCTAACCACCCAATCATACCAAACTATTCTAAAGGCCATAAACCAGGCCATAACTAAATAAGTTCCAAAAGATAATATAATTAATCCTAAAATAAAATACAATGGAACAGTGAGAAATTATGTCCAATAATGTCAGCCCAACAACTTATTCTAATTCCAAGGCCAACACCAATATCGATTCCACATATTTCAACCCATAACAGTACCATAAAGTCTCTAACCAAAGAGAAGAAAAAATCCAGTTGGTACATGCCCCCAAACAAGGACAAAACCAATATCCAAAATAAAATTAAAGTTTCTAGAATATCCATAATATGAAATCGAGTCTTTTAAAAGGATAAAGCTCACCACTTCAGTCCAAATACTGATCCCCAAGTCAATCACTATGTAGGAGAAGTAGAATGATCGGTTCCTACATAGCGTAGATATATAGTCGCCAGTAAACGGGTTAGTAGGAGAATGCTAGCATGATCTCAAGATAAGGATAAAATAATGCCATTTATAAATACAAGTAAGACTATCCATATGCACACAACCATACATATATATACATACATATATATATATATATATATATATATATATATAACCATGCTGGGAAAGGGGACTAGGTTTAGCAAGCATTTAAAACTTTTACCTAGTTTGTGTAGCTTTGTTGTCCTAATTCACACACGGGCTATATGGGTTCAGCTTCCGCTGCTGAAAGGGTCCCAGTGCGTGTAGCCGCACGACTAGAAAAGAAAACTTGGGATGACTAGTACATCCCCCAAAATATAATGTGACATCATGCAAATGGACACCAAGACCAACCTCGCATCAACAAATTTGAGTTTCTAGTTTTAGACCCCCGGGACCTCCACCTTTCATGGCTTTGCTACACATACCACCATTATTGTCCAATTTAAACCATTACCAAGCAGCCAGTCAATCCATTTACCATTTATTAACCAAGTATATTTAGTGGAGGTATCATCATACCAGCCATACTTGTAAGTACTATCCATAGCCAACGATATATAGGTTTAAGGGGACTTTTAAGTGTCTTTCTATTTACCATATTGAACCACTTGGATGATTCCATGTACCCCATAAACATAAATATTTATCTTTATAAGCCATTTAAACCATTCATAATTTCTTTACCAAGTTTTAAAACAAACAAGAGTTTCATTGAAAGTACTTAAGGCAATGAAAACATGCTTATAAGCATTTTGTCAAACACATTGGGGGCATAATATATCCAAAACAAATTCTAATTGCTTTTAAATCATTTCCATGCAATAAAATTATCCAAAACAACCACTAATGCTCATTGAGCATAATTAAAATCATGGAAAACCATAACCAACCATTTAATATCAAAACCCCCAATTCATATTTGAAAACCAAAATCATACAATCAATGAAGTCATGAAAACATTCATAAAAATCATGCTTCTAGTTATAATTAACAATGAGGGAAGAGAGCATGCCTTAAACCAAGATAATGATGGAAATGGATCACCAAGACAAGCCCCAAATTAATCCTCTACTTGCAACCCTAGCTTCCCTGTCTGAAAAGTTTTTTAGAGAATTATAGAGTGTTTCAAAAGAGTTTATAGGTGTTAATGAATGGAATAATAGGGTAAATAACCTCCCAAGTAGGTTATAAGTCATGGGACCTTATTAGGATAAGTGGGGAAGTATCCAGAATACCCCCACTTAAGTTGCACAAAATCCCATCCTAAGGGTACAACTGACCTTAACGAGTCGTACCCTCCACTCATATCCTAGCCTCAACCTTTGGATCCAATATTGTCCAGCATATGACTCATCTAATCAAGTTGTATTCGAAGCATACAATCCGTAACCTACATCCGTATCTCTAGAAGATTAAACTAAAGAAAGATTTAGACTTTATCCACCATATGAGTGTATGGTATGATTCGTACCCTGGCTTACGGATCACGGTGAGACGTTTGTACTTAGATCCAACCTAAGTAATCAAGTATAAGATTAAGTTAAGGAACCAAATGATCCATACCGAATAATACTACTTGTAATCGTAAGTCGTATCCATTCTAGTAACCAAAATCCATCCTACCAACTAACATTGGTCAACATACAACAGGACCATACCATTTGTACCCCATCATATGACTCATTACCATGAGTCGTATTGGGTCCAAAGATAAGAATTCTAAGAAATTTTCTAAGGGTCAAAACCCAGGGTATTATAAGAAAGAGATGTCATTAAATGAACTTGTTCATTACAAAACTATATAGGAATGTTGACATCAATATATATACCAAGGAAAGTTTAATCTAGTTACATCAACTCTAATTGAAGGTCTATGAAGCCTCTGCTAATACTAACTACAAGAAGTCGATACATGACCCTCATCTATCCCTAATCAATACAACTAAATAAAACATATAATATTGGAACTATAGTTGACTCGAGTCCTTGAATCAAGAGATTTCATCTCCTTTTGGTTGTAAGCTATGAACTGTCTAATTATGGTGTGTGGGATACAACTATTACCTATATTATGAAATAATGTAGACACACAGACATATATGTGGTCAGCACTTCAGGAATATATTGAGTATATGGGGGTGAATGCAATAAGTAAAACTAAAGCTGAACATACTTTCAAATCATGCATACTAAGTGTGAAAGGAATCAACTTGATCATGAAAAAAACTAAAAGCTGAAATATCATAAAACATAAATAATAAAGAATAATCTGATGAGCTTAGTGAGTCATTACACTTAGTTTATAAATCTTTACTTTTGTGGGAGATTCTCATAACCGAAATAAACTATGTGAGTTAGCATGGAGTCTAACATTTGATCTATGTTGAAGAGGGCTGTTCTATCCTTTCCATCAAAATAGATTCTGAACTGAAACTAGGGTGATCACTTAACTATGCCCATATTAGGAAAAAGGGATGCTTTTCTAGCAGGGACCCTAAACCTACAGTGGCACGTAGTTTCTAGAAAATAGGATGTGCTTAACCCACAATTCTCTCTCGATGCTAATACCACTCTTAATATATATTCTATATGTTCATACTCATAAAATTCACATTAAAATAAGCATGTGAGTTTGTAAATCAGAAAGTCAATCATGCTTCGGTTAATAATTCATTCATGAATACTATGTGAATTTTATATCATGTCTGAGATCATAAACTCAAAACTGAAATTTGAATCATACTGTAGTAATCTAAAGTAGTAAAAAATTAAACTTCTTGTAAACTGAGAGAATCATGATAAATTCATATGCTTTTATTGTAAATTGACAGAATCATGCTGAAAATCATACATACTTATCAAGTCATGGAAACTAATGTCAAAATTCTAAAATTCATCTCATAATAGAAATCATATAAGTGAAAAAGTGAGTAAAGGTAAATTCTTGTGCTAACTGAACTTTAAATCATATGATAATTTCATAATTTCAAAAATATGGAAACTGGGTATGAATCCTAATTGAAATATCATAAATTTGATTGCAAAAATTAAACCTTTAGGGAACAAGGATGAAAGGTTATCCTTGTTCAAACCCCACATACCTGAATTTCTTGATTTCTTGAAGGAGAACATGAATTTGAATCCTTGGAAGTTGAACTTTAGGAAGAAATCCTAATTTTTTTCTATTGAGAATGAAGATGAGAATGAGCATTAAAAATTTGATATATGATGAGTAATTAATGTTTATAGGGTTCTTTAATTCATGGGGGTAGGGTTTGAGGTGAGGAAAATACCAAAATACCCCTAAGGAAACAAAAAAATTTCAAGAATTTTTCAATTGACGACTCTGGTTGATGGCTTGTCAGTTTGGTGAACACTCGTCTCCCTATCCATCAATATCTAGTTGGATTTTGTCATTTTCTAGTTAAGGTTGATGACTTGAGTTGACGGCTCATCACTTAGTTGATGGCTCATCAACTTAGTCGTCACCTAGTTGATAGATAGACACTCCCAAGTAAAACAAGCATAACTTTCTACTCTAATATAAAATTAAGGTAAAATCAGATACGTTGGATAGAAGTCTAAAAAATATTCCATTTTATATAAATTAGTCCACCTAAATCATTATATTATAGGAGTAGTGGTTGTTTAAAGTTGACCCAAGTCGAAACATCCACTGAAACTTAATCGATGGAAAAGTTCTCAACTAATCTTTGAGTTAGGAGATTTTTATGATCTAGATTGATATCCAAAGGATTTCCCACACTATAGAATTGATCAACACTCTTATTTTGACATGGAAATCATTGTATTTGAATCTATACATGTAGGAACAACAGTTTAAATTCTAGCCCAAAAATATGGGGGGTTACAGTCCAAGTGCCAATTATGACCCCTATATATACTTGTTCTATGAGCTAAATCTTGAAAAATGACTTGTGTTTGAGTTAAAATTGCAAACTTAAGCTAATAGATATGATTAGTGTTGCAGAACCTGAATGTGATGAAAATGGACATGATTGAGCATAAACTTGAAGCCTATGGATCATGGAAAGCACAAAGAGCAACACGCAGAGCATGAGGAGATTAAAACAAAGCTTGTAAAGCATGGCGCTAAGGACAAAAGAGGACGAGTGCACACCAAGTCTGGAAATGCAGAAATTAATATACCAACGTGCCATGGACCTAGCCACAATAAAGTCATGGCACATTGGTGGGATAAAAATTGAGGGCAATTTCTATCAAGCATATATGATATTGTCATGCCACACCACTTATCTTCTGATAAGGGCGTGGCACGGAGTTGCATCAAAGTAGAATGGTGAATTCCAGTATACTTCCGTGATACTGGTATGCCATACTACTTATTATCCGCGATAAGTGCATGTCATATTGATATGTTAAATAAGTGGGATGTAGTCCAACTATAAAAGGAACACTCATACAATTGTGATACATCTTTGGCATACGTGAAGGCAAGGAAAAACACTTACGAGGACTTTATTTAGGGTTACTTTATTATTCAACTTTCTACATTGAATTTGGTATGGCTATTTTTATTTTGTGGATGTTGATTTTGAACATGCGTGGCTAAATTTCCTTGTTCTGGGGTTGAGGTTGAATGCATGATTATACTTTGATATTCTTAAAGTTGGTTAAATATTGGTTTATCATATGGGTTGTTCTTAATCTCTTGCTTTTATTATTTTAATGATTGGCCATCATTGAAATACATGTTGAATGCTCTTGTAAACCTAAAAGGAGGATCATCAGGATAGATCGAAGGGTTCAAGGAACAAGTTCTTATTCTTTTAAATACCCAAGGATTTGAATTAGCATCTAGGATAGAAATATACATAGAACGCCTTGTTTGGTTCAATTGCAGGAAGATAACTTAAAGTATCTAAAATGGATTATCGCATCCCCGCTCAATGATGTAGTTGTGATGTTCTTTTATGTAGAATATTAGAGGCTTGAAAGACCATAATCACAATATTAACCCTTTGAATAAACAACCTAATAACCAATACAACCAAAAATAAGGATAACAACTTACATGATTGCTAAGAGTGCCTTAGCCCTATAATTTCCTTTCGTATTGCTTACATCTTTGCCTATATTTCTATTGTCACACTTTATTATTCTGTTATTTGTTATTTTTACTAAACTATCATAAATATTTTGATACTCTACAACACTGGAATATAACATTGTCTGAGCAAAAATTGAGTGAATTTCTAAACAAACAGTCCTTGTGGGTTCGATATGTGATTCTTTTAAGTCACTATATTACATATATGATTACGTACACTTGTGTGTCCATAGACCGCAACAATGGCCCACTGTTGTGCAGTAACTGCACCATATTCTATTTGAGCTCAAATGTACCTCTAGGTTCTAGTCTGCAGATGGCAAAGATAACATTAGTTGTGAGTGGGATTGCCACTTATCGTACCATCTTACGGGTTGGTTATTCATCAGCCATGACAGTAGGATCAACTTCTTCTTGTGGAACTTACAGGATGCGATAGAGAAGTATTATTTCTCTTTTTAATTGATGTAAGTGTTTCTTAGGTTCAAAATATGGGTCAACCAAATCCTTTTTCGTTTGCCAACTTACTTAAGTTTCAAACCTGTACCTACAAATTCAGAAGCTAAGATCAAGTTGTTAGCACTTATAAAACAAAATAGAAAAACAAAAAACAAGATAGTTGCCAATTTTTAAGTCCTCGGCATGGCGCCAAAAACTTCTTACGATCCTAGCACACATGCAAGTGTATGTAGCCATGCAAGTAATAAAATAGCCCTTTCGAGCTGGATGTCGAACCCACAAGTGCTTGATTTAACAAATATCCAATTATAGATTTACTACTGAGATTAAACTGTTCAACTGTAATCAATAACATTTGAAATTTGAGAATTCAAAAGTAATCGTAAGCCATTCAAAGTTATAAAGTGTTGGAGACAATAATAGGGAGAAATCAGGAGTCAAGACACCACGAAAAATCCTACTTAGCCATACAATATCATTAGTTTAGCTAACTATCTAGGTTGTTGATTTATGGGGTTAATTAACATAATTAGGGAATGGTCATCCTCTAATAGTCTATCTAAGTTAGCCCCAAAACTACATCATTGAGTAGATATATGAGAACTAGCTTAAATAAATTTATATTACATCCCATATATGAACCAAATATGGCGAATTAGGTATATTCCTATCCTAAACACAAATACTAACTTCAATTTGTTGAACATTTAAGATCCTACTCCATATATCCTATGATTTAATCTATTGTTCCTCTTTTCGGGCTCACAATAGAAATATAAATGTATCCTAGTATTCACTAATATGTATAATGGTAATAACAAGGATATATGAACAACCAAACATTATAATCAACTTAAACAAACTCAATTGAAAGCATAAGTATTCATGTTTTTGGACTCAACCTTGGATGAGGGTGTTTAGCCACTCATGGTCTTACAACGAATCACAAGAATAAAATTCATGTATTAAATTCAAAAGTAAACTAAAAGATATTAAGAACCCTAATTGTAGCCTCCTCAAGTGTTATTCTAGCCCCAAAAGTTGTCCAAGGTATGTACAATAAGAGCCAAGTGTCCTATTTTTATTATGAGTGAAGTTGGTCGTTTTTGGCCCTTGGGCGTGTCACGCCCATGTTATGGAGGATTTAGGGGAATGGGACACCCTTAATGTGTATACTTACTATTTCTTGACATGTTACTTTATGTATTGGGGAGTGGCATACCCATGTGCTAAAAAATTCTAGATTTTCCACTTTAAACTCCTTCCTTTTGCCTTTGATTTCCTCACTTGGTGGGTGTCTTTCCAACACCATTTACCTTGTTATTTTCCTGAACATTGCTCCTAACATCCCAAATGGTCTCTTGTATCATCAAAAACCATGAATTAGTACACACAACACAATAAAATTCACCGAGATACACTAGAACAACACATAGCTCAAGCTAGTAACACTAGTTTTCTCGTCTAAACTCTATGTGACCAATTTGATTCCAAAATTATTTTGAACATAGCTTAAATAATATAAACAAGTAGTTTAACACTTAGCTTCTTAATTATATCATTAATAACTCATTAAACACACAACAAGTCCTCGAAACTAGGCTAAACACATGTAGATAATGATACTTAGGTGCACAAATACATCTAAGATCAACATCACACAACAAATAACACTTATAACCTATACCTATGCAACCCCTTATAAGGCTGACAAATATAGGATTCAAAAAACATACTGTTGATAGTTAATCTGCATGCATGAATAAATGCAAAGTAAATCCATAATACCATAACCAATCCAAGTACCATAACATACCTAGTGTATAAACCTCCTCCAGCTCGACGGCTTACAAGGGAAGGACCTATGGGGACCTCTCTTCTTCAGCACGATGGCTCACCGATGAAGGGGTTTTGGAAGTACCTATATATACTGACGTGGTCTCTATCCAGAATTTCTAATCATTATCATCATTTGTCTACTCCGTCTATTACCAAACAAATATATATACATATAATAAATGCACAGACTTGAACGGTGGCTAAAAGAGTGTAAGTCTATAAATTTGTTGCTTAGGGTTAAATCTGGGACTAAATCATCATAATGTAGAAAGAGGTTAGAATCTCTCACGATCAAAGTAGATGATAGTGGTTAACTCGTGGATCAAAATCTATCTCAGTCAAATTTTCGAGAAATCATTTTTTAGTTCCAAAGCTCATAAATCATCCATTGAGATGGTACGTTCCCGTTATTAAAGAATCCATTTTAAAAGTAAAAAGTGAAAATAAATCCTTTTTTAGGAAAATAGTATTAAAACCAAGATTTTAGTTGGAATTGTACCATTGAGTGATCGGTATCCAGTATCCCTAATCTATGCATGCCATCACTAGTATCCAAATAATATAATCATAAGCATCCATGCATCCACAGACTAATCCAAGTCCTTTATAAAGTTAGAATACTCACCTGGAGTCCAACTGGTATCACAACCACCGCCTCAGGCACAATAGTATATAACCATCATATGTTAATACTATAAATCATGAAACTATGACTTATCCACTAAGTGAAGTAGTAAACCTTATACTAAAGGATACTTAACACCATCTATGGTTAACGTGCTTATAATCTAGGGTGATATGCTTCTATCGCTATAATACATATTTTATCTTAAGGGTCGGTTCACCCTTCTATCCCCAAACTCATAAATTAGGCTAAGTCACTGTATCTTACCCACAATCATATCCTATCATTCTTACCTAGTATGCAATATATATCATACACTACCTCATGAGAAAGAGTAGATCGAAGCCTACCTTATTGTGAACCACAAGTATTGAGTCATCCAAAAATTTTCCGCCTTTGCTCCAAGATCTTTAAATGATGCCCTGCTATCAAAATAGTAATATATACATCATTAGGAGTAAAACAAGAACCATATTGCTATATAAAAGGTTGGATTGGATTTTGGATCAAGAATGGGACTGTGGGGCATGAAAATAAAATCCAAAATTGCATTCATCATGAGGTCCCTCAAAGTACAAGAAATGTGTACAAAAAAGTTGATCACAAATGGAGTACAAATTGGGCCAAATCAGCCCTTAAGGTTTTGCAATTTAAAGACCTAAATTCTAAGAATTTACTATAAAATGGGATGTAAATTGATGGGAAAGACAATGAGAAATGACCAAGGAGTGTTAGGCTAGCTTACCTTAACATCAAAGAATGATTTCCCACTCTTTCCTCTCTCCAAACTCCCTAAATAGTGTAAAAACAAAGGAGAAAATAATGAAAAATTGGGTGAAGAAAGGGGATTTATCAATCCCCAAGTACAGCTAAAGTAGCCACTTGTCCACTTAGTGACTACCACTTAAGTGACACAAATCCACTAAAGTGATCATGCACCAGGGATGCGGGCATTACTAAAGCAGTCGCCTAGCTGCTAAAGCAATCTCTTCTTAAGTGGCCCTTGACCACTAAAGCAGACCCCAGCCCAATGTCCAACATTACTAAAGCATCTCCTTGATGGCCAAAGTGGCCAAACTAGATATCAAGCACCAGATTTTACAAAGTCTAAAATAGACTCAGATTGGGGGCTCAAAATTGGTTTGGAACCCCGTGCACACAAATGAACTATGATACCATACCAAATTTAATATTTTAGACTTAATAGAACCATCAAAACTTCCATCCAATATTATTTCAACTAAATATGGGGCCTACACCTATTGTTCTATTTTTATTATAATCCACCTAATAGGCTAAAATAAGTCCAGAAGCCTCAATACCTGAACAAAGGGTTCCCCTATCCTAATATCAATATTTCAAAATTGATGGATTTATTGAAATTCTTATTTGAGGTCATCTACTAGGAGTTTTAGTCTGAGACCAGTTCCTTAATAATGAAAGCTCCAAAATAGATAAATGAGCCTTAAACCCAAATGAATAGTTTAATAGTTGAACCGACAATTTTGATAAGTCACAAATAAGCTATAGCCATTGTAGAAAGGCTCAAAATACTATAAATACATGTAAATAAAGAAAATAACCTAGAGGGTTATTTCATTCATTAACTTAGTTCTCCAAGGATTTCTTGGAGAAGTATATGCCATTCAGTTTTTGAGAGAACCTAAGAGATCGGTTTACCAAGTTGGAGCAGGGTTATCTAATGGTTAAAGAGTATGAGGAAAGATCCTATGAGTTGTCCAGACATGCTACTATGATCTTACCTATTGAGTATGAGCAGATTTGGCATTTTGTTAGAGGGTTGAGAATTCTCTTTGCATAGATACTAAAAGTTTAGCTATCTCTAGTAGGTCCCTTATTAATATTTCTAATTATTCCTAAACTATGGAGGAGATACTTTTCGAAACCCAAAGAGGTAGAAATAAGAGGTAGTTTCTGTATGGTAGCTTCAGTGGGAGCCATAATAGCTCACAATTTAGAGGTGGAGGTTCTTATGGTAGGTATTCTCTACATCTATATTACCAGTACCAGGGCCCGTCTAGTAGGCCTTTTCATGTTACACTTTAGATCACAGATGGAGGTCAGTTCAGTTATGTGACTATAGTGGCTAAGGTAGTGGTCAGTTTTTGAGAGGTGCACAATAAGGGTCTTCAGGATAATATGGATATTCTCAATTTGCTGGATCTTATAGAGTAGAGTTCCTGGGGTTTGTTATGATTGTGGGGATGTTGGTCATTTCTTTAGAGAGTGTCCCCAGTATAAGATGATTTAGCCTACAACTTAGAGTGTTCAGCCGATCAGATCAGTGTCTCTACCAGTGAAGGGTGGTGCTCAGGGTCTCAAGAGTGGTCCCTAAGTTTCTAGAAGAGGTCCTTGTAAGGGTAAGACAGGTAGTCAATCAGTTATCTAGTACGCAGGTGGATGAGTTTAGTGGTATAATATATCTAATAAGCTAGATGTAGAGTCTTCAAATATTGTTATTATAGGTACTGTTTCATTATGCAATTAGCTAGCTATTACTTTATTTGATCGATATTAACTTATTCATTTTTTTCTTCTTATTATGCACTACGGTTAGAGTTATCTTGGGAGCCTTTATCTATTTTTTTGTGTATCTACTATCATGGGTAATTCTTTAGTAGTGGGTTGGGTTTATCGATCATATATTGTGATCATTTGAGAGTTGATACTCAGGTTGACCTTATTGTACTAAATATGATGGATATTGATATGATTTTGGGCATGAACTGGTTATCCCCTATCATGTGATATTAGATTGCTCTGTCAAGTCCATTACCTTATCCATGCATAAAATACCCTTAGTTGTATGGCATGGTTCTTTTAGTTGCACACCAACAAGAATTATTTCTTATGTTTGGGCTAGGAGATTGGTGTTGAGGGGTTGTGAGTCTTATCTTTCTTATGTTTTTAATATTAGTGTTGAGAGTCTTTCGATTGATTCTATTCCTATTGTTTGAGTTTTTATGTTTTCCCTACCAACTTACCTAGAGTCTCCCTAACCATGATAATGAGTTTGTTATTGATCTTGAGCTAAGCACCCAGCCTATTTCTATGGCACCTTATTATATGGCTCTTACAGAGCTTAAGTAGCTGAATTATCAGCTTTATAACCTCTTGGGTAGGGGTTTTATTAGGCTAGGTGAATTGTCTTGTGGTGACCCTGTCTTGTTTGTGAAGAAAAAGAATGGTTCCATGCATATGTGTGTCGATTACAGGCAGATTAAAAAAGTAATCATAAAAAATAAGAATTTTATGCCTCGTATTGATGGTTTATTTTACCAACTTGGGGTGTTGTAGTGTTTTATAAGATTTACCCAAGTTACGATTACCACCTGTTGAGGATTCGAGTAGAGGATATCCCTAAGACAAACTTCAGGACTCGACATGGTCAATATGAGTTTCTAGTGATGTCTTGTGGATTGACTAATGCCCTAACTATTTCATGGATATTGTGAATCATGTCTTTAGACACTATTTGGACTCTTTTCTAATAATCTTCATCAATTATATTCTAGTTTATTTGAGGAGTAGAGGAGAGAATGAGCAGCACATGATGATTATACTCCAGAATTTAAGAGATCATAAGATTTTTCCAAATTCTCAAAGTGTGGGTTGTGGTTAGATTCTATGACATTCCTAGGACATATAGTGTCTAAGGATGGGATTATGATGGATTTGACAAAGATTGAGGTTATTTGTGATTAGGATAGACCTACATCTCTAAAAAGGTCTCAATTTAATTAGTTTGGCAGGCTACTACAAGCGTTTTGTTGAGAGATTTGCTACTATTGCAACACTTATGACCAAGTTGACTAGAAAGAAGGTTCCTTTCTAGAGGTCCAATAAGTGCGAGGCAAGCTTTTGGAAGATTAAGATCTATAGGGTAAAGGTTTTACAGTTTATTGTTATGCTTATATTGTTGGCTTAGCTTTTGTTTTGATGCTGCAAGGCCAAGTTATTACTTATGTGTCAAGGCAGCTGATAGTACATGAGCGTAACTATCCCACCCATTATTTGGAGTTGGCGATGGTAGTTTTTGTACTTAATATTTCGAGGCATTACTTGTATGGTGTTTAGTTTGAGATCTATTCTAACCATCATAGTCTTCAGTACATTATAACCCAACGGGAGCTTAATTTGAGATAGTGCAGATGGATTGAGTTGCTAATGGACTATGATATCTCTATTCTATACCATCTAGTCAAGGATAACATGGTAGCGAAGCCTTAAGATGGAAGGCAGTGAGTATGGGTAGCTTAGCCTTCTTTTTAGTTTTGGACCAACCATTTATGGGTAGCTTAGCCTTCATTTTAGTTTTGGACCGACCATTGGCTTGGAAATTCAGTCCTTAGCCAACTTGATAGTTCAACTTGATAATTCAAATCGCATGAGGAATATTGCTAGTGTTGAGGCTATATCTACTTTGATAGAGTAGATTTGAGATCGTCAGTTTAAGGATAGTAGACTTAGTCACATTTGTGATTAGGTGCTGAGAGGTGAGTCTATTCGGGATACCTTAGATTCATAGGGTATTCTAAGATTTGATGGTTGTATTTGTGTTTTAAAGGGTGGATACCTAATTCAGTTGATACTGTAGGAGAATCCTAGATCTTGATATTTTATCTACCCTGGAACAACTAAGATGTACAGAGATTTGAGATAACATTACTGGTGGAGTGGTATGAAGAAGGATGTAGTGGACTTTGTAGCTCGTTGTTTTTGTTGTCAGCAGGTGAAGGCCTAGCATATGAGATCAATTAGCTTACTTCAGTCATTACCCATTCTGGAGTAAAAGTGGGAGTAGATTAACTATGGATTTTATGAGTGATTTGCCTCATACTTCTCGGGGTTCTGATAGTATTTGGGTAATTGTAGATTGGTTGACCAAATTGGCTTATTTTTTCTTGATTTAGATTTCCTCCAGTAACGAGAGATTTGCTCGTATCTATGTTTGGGAGATAGTGCACCTCCATAGAGTGCCCGTGTCTAATATTTCAGATAAAGGTTTAACGATCACTGCAAGTTTCTAGAGGACATTTCAGGAGGAGTTGGGTACTCAAGATGATCTTAGCACTGCATTCTACCCCAGACCGACAATCGATCAGAGTAGACTATTTAATTTTTAGAGAATATGCTCTACTCATGTGTGATGGACTTTGGAGGGTAGTGGGAGCTACACTTAACCCAGTGAAGTTTCCTATAATAATAGCTACCATTCGAGTATTGAGATGACACCCATTGAGGTATTGTATGGTAGGCATTGTTGATCATCAATTGTTTGGTTTGATAATTGTAAGGCTAGACCAAGTTGTACCGACTTGCTTCATGAGTCTTTAGATAGGGTGTAGGTGATTCAGGATAGGTTATGAGCAGCTCAGATTAGGCAGAAGAGTTGTGCTAACTGCAAACTTTGTGCTTTGGAATTTAGAGTTAGTGATCAAGTTTTCCTTCGAGCATCTCCCATGAAGGGCATGGTGAGGTTTGAGAGGAGGGGCAAGATTATCCCTAGGTATATTTGTCCATTTGAGATACTTCACATTGTTGGAGAGGTATTTTATTGATCTTAGGTGGATTTATGCACCTAAGTGTCTCAATCTCTACATATTTAGCCTAGTTTTGAGGACTTCTTGTGTGAGTAATGAGTTGATATTTATACAATTTAGCATCGAAGTGTTAATTTATTTTTTTATGGTGTTTAAGGTGTGTTCAAAAAAAGTTTGGAATCAAAACGATCACTTTGAGTTAAAATGGGAAAACTATTGTTCTAGGCTTGAGCTATGTGTTGTTCTAGCTTATCTTGTTGAATTCTATTGTGTGTAAGATATAATTCGTGGTGTCTGTGGATATAGGAAGATTTTTGAGATGTTAAAATCAGTTATGGAATGATATACAAGCTGAATTTGAATAGGAAAAGAAACCACGAAGTGAGGAACTTAACGCCAAATGCATGGAGCAAACGTAAAAAAATCTGGAATTCTGAGCAGTAGGGTGTGCCACACCATCTAGCCTCTGAGATAAAAACCCTTGGACTCAAACCAAAATGTCAAATTCCAGTGAGCATCCACGATCAGGTCGTTCCACGCCCCTATCACACCAATGCCTTAGCATAGCACGCCCATGTGTCAAAAATAGGCTCGGGTTTCCAACTATAAATAGAATACTCCTATGTTATTGTTGACACCTTGGACGACTTTTAGTGTTTGACATATAATTTATGAGGCTTCAATTAGGGTTCTTAATCTTTCCTTTAGTTTAATTTTGGATTATTTACATGAATTACTTAATTGTGATTCTTCGTAATTCCATGAGTGGCTAAACATCCTCATCCGTGGTTGAGGCCAAGAAATTGAGTACCTAACATCGTAATTAAGTTGGTTTATATTATTTACCATTTTTGGTTGTTCATATATCCATTTATTAACTATTCTACTAATTTGTGATCCCTAGGATAAACTTATAATTCTATCGTGAGCCTGGAAGGAGGAACGATAGATTAGAATGTGGGATGTATGGAATAAGATCTTAATCATTCAAGGAAATGAAGTTAGGATTTGCATTTAGGATAGGAATATACCTAATTCACCCTATTTGGTTTATATATGGGAAGAAATACAAATGCATTTAACTTACTTCTTGCATCCCTGCTCAACGATGTGGTTGTGAGGCTAAGTTAGATAGATGATTAGAGGCTCGGAAGACCATAAATTAGTGGTCTTAGTGGACCATAAATTGCATCATAAGTCTTGTTCATCCTCCAACAACTCTTTACATTAAGAATTATCAAAGGAATACTCCAACATTAACACTACAACAAGCAAGACAAGACACTCAAGTTATCACTACAATGACTATAAAAATAGCAAGTTCCACACTAAGCATGTCATATACAACTGAAACTTATGAACACTACTTCAAAACATCCTATCCTTATGAATTGACTCAATAAAGTTAGCAAACGCATGTATATTACCCAATCTAAAACATCACACAAGTCACCTAACTATCATCAAGCATATGCCATACCATATGAGAGTTACCCATATTCACTTATAGATATGCAATAGATCATAAGGACAGGTGTAAGAATCAAATTATACTTACTCTCATAAACAATTCTCATGTTACACACGATGAATCACAGGCTTAACGTTAGTGTATTACTCTACTAATATAAGAATGTTAAGGCTTAAGATCAAATAGGACTTTAAGGGTTGTAATTTAGGCTAAGGGATGGGTAGGAGTAATTCTAGCCAGTAATAGTGACGATCTTCCCTAAGCGCTTTAATACATCACACATAACATTGAGCTATTCTCTAAAACCAACTTTTAACCCCCACCTCTACCTTTACACATCTATTTTTCTTTTATCCATCTCTTTAAGTAGTTCACATATATCATGACACGACCTAAACCAGGGCCTAGTCATTTCGGGTGCCTTAAGCCCAATCGAGACTCGAGACCACCCCTAATACCCAGCCATAACCACCCTACACCCAATGCTGGATGAATACCAGATATATATATAACATAATAAAGTGGAAGAATCATAAATCAAATATAGTCAACCATTGTCAGCCCAAATACCAATACCAATTCCAAGGTTGACACCACCCATACCAACCCAAAGTAGTCTCACAAAGCCTCTATCCAAAATCAAAACAATATCTAGTCGGGAAATGCCCCCGACTATAGCTAAAAACTAAAATCTAAGAAATAACAAAAGTATGTATAGAAGTCCATAACATGAAATGAGATCTTCTAGAGTATGGAAGCTCACCACTTTAATCCGACATAAAGTTGTCCCCGAATCCAAACACTGAGTAGGAGACATAGTATGGACGGTTCCTACATCGCGTAGGGATATAGTGACCAAAGACATGATAGTGGGTGAACTCTAGCATGTACTTAAGAGTAAGGATAAAATAATACTAGTATTTAAAACCAAGTAAATAACCATATGCACTCACATCCATACATACATATATATAATTCATGCCGAGAAAAGAAATTGGGTTTAGCATGCATTTAAAATCTTTAAACTGGGTTTGTGTAGCCTTACTGTTATAAATCACCCACAAGATATATGGGTCCAGTGTTACCCCCTGAATGGGTCCCAGTGCGTGTAGCTGCATGAACCAAGGATATCATAGGGGCAAAGGATTCCCGCGTACCCTTTACCCTTTATGATACATATATACGAGTATAAATTATGGGATTTCTATGTACCCCACAAGTATATGGTCTCCATGACCAATCCTCCTGTCGGCAAACATGAATTTTCAGTGTTCGTCCATTGGACTCACACATTCACGGTTAGTTATTGCAACCCGTCATTATTGCCCAATGAAAAACATTAGCACACAACCAAACCACCAATTTCATATATTATTAACCAAGGCTATAAGAAGTGGTATTATCATACCGACTATAGCTTGCAAGCAATGTCCTTAGCCAATCATTTAAGGGATTCCCATGTACCCTGTAGGTTCCATTATTAGACTCACTTGGTGGATTCCCTTGTACCCCACAAGGTTTTAAATCAAATCCATGGCCACCAAGGCCTTACCATTTAGCCATAAAAAAATCTAACCAATTTAGGTTCCATTACCATATTATACCATGCAAAGTTTTCAATAAAAATCCAACTATGTAATAAAAGCATTCTCGTAGGCATTTTAACAAACATGTTGAGGGAATATAGTTTTCAAAACCAAAACCAAGTGCCAACTGACCATTCCCATGCAACCACATGTTCAAACCATCATTATAATATGAAAACCATAAGTAAAACATGGGAAATCAATATCCAACCATTTACAACCAAAATCCCAACATATAATTCAAAACCAAATAATATCCACAATTAAATCATGAAAACCATTCACTAAAACATGAATTTAATTGAACTAACAATGAGGGAGGAGTAACATGCCATAGATACCAAAGAAGATTGAGAGAAATCACCCTTAAAAGCCCCAATTGATATGCTTGATGAAAACCCTAAGTGTTTTTGACCTTGAGGATTTGGGAGTGTTTGAGAGTCTATTTAATGTGTTTTTGATAGCTAATGATGCCCTAGGGAAGTTATAAGATGTGGGTTTTAAGTCAGGAAAGAAGGGAAATGTCTATAATACCCTCGACTTAAAAGCTAAAAATATGCGCAGGAGGGTACGACTATACCACCCAAACCGTACCCTAACATATAAGTGGTACCCACTACTCGTACCCTAGGCAGCAATTTGGTCTCCAACACTGACCAACAAATGACCACAAAGGCCAACTCGCACCTAAGCATACGACAAGTACCCTAGAACCTTACCTTAGGCAGAATAAAATCATCTAGGATAGACATAAGACATCATATAGTTGGTACTATACTTCTAGTACCCTAAAAAACACTAGTATGATGTCCATTTGTACCTTGGAAAGAAACCAACCAATCCTCTCTGATTAACATATTTGTTGAGGGCCAAACTATAACCTATCATACGACAAGTACACCTAATTGTATGAGGTCCAGAAGCTCAAACTCAAGAAATTTTCTAAGGATCGAAAGTCAAGGTGTTTCAATTCTATCCCACGTGGATCATTTATCCCCAAAAGATGGAACAAGACAGTGAAATCACGATTTACACCCTACTATTCCAACACTAGTCTTTAACCAAGTTAGAAAACAAAGATGCAAAGAAGTCAATCTTTTCTTTAACAAAGTTTGAAAACAAAAGTATGATAAAGAACACATACCTTCTGCACAAATTCCCAGAGCAGAAAATAGGAATGAATACTTGCACTTTATGTCCTCTTCCTCTTCCCAAGTAGCCTCTTTGACCTTGTGGTTCCTCCATAGAACCTTTACCGAAACTATGTTCTTGGTCTACAACTGACGAACCTGCCGATCCAAGATCTCAATCAGGACCTTCTCATAAGATAAAGAATCTGAAATACCAATATCCTTGGTAGGCACTATTTGAGATGGAACACCCATACACTTCCTTAACATAGAAACATGGAAAACTAGATGAATGGAGCTTAAAATAGAAGGCAACTCCAACTCATAAGCAACATTACTAACCCTTCGTAAAACCAAGTAAGGACCGACATATCGGGGACTGAGCTTCCCCTTTTAACCAAAACGCAGCACTCTCTTCATGGGAGACATCTTTAAGAACACCGTATCCTAACCTTAAACTCTAACTCTCTTCACCCCATATCTACATAGGACTTTTGGCGACTTTGGGCAGCTTTAATCCTATCCAGAATCACCTTCACCTTTTCCATAGCTTGGTGAATCAAATCCGAGCCAAACATCTCTACCTCACCTACCTTGAACCACCCTATAGCAGATCTACACCTCCTACCATACAAGTCCTCAAATGGGGCCATCCCAATTCTAGAATGGTAACTATTATTGTAAGTAAACTCTATAAGAGGTAGATGCTTAACCCAACTACCACCATAGTCAATAACACACACAAAGCATATCCTCTAATGTCTAAATAGTTCTCTTTGCTTTCCTATCCGACTACGGTTGGAAAGCTATACTAAGACTTACCTTGGTCCCCAAACCTTTCTGAAATGACTGCCAAAAGTGAAATGTAAACTGCATACCATGATCTGAGATAATAAAAACCAGTACCCCTTGTAGATTGACAATCTCATGAAGATACAACCTCGCATAATCCTCAACCGAGAAGTTAGTCCTCACTGGCATGAAGTGAGCAGACTTTGTCATACTATCCACGATAACCCAAACTGAATCAAACTGATTCCGAGAACGAGGGAGACCGGTAACATAATCCATGTTTAGCACTTCCCACTTCCATTTTGGCAACTTAATCTCTTGATACAATTCCCTGAAACTCATGTGCTCAACTTTTAATTATTGACACACTATACACTTGGCCATAAAATTCACCACATCCCTCTTTATATTATTCCACCAATACATCTCCTCAAGTTTATGAAACATTTTTGACAAACCAGGATGAAAAATATAGCTGACTCATGCGCATCGGCCAATATCTTTTCTTGTAAACCATCAACGTCGGGAACACATAACCTCTCTTGGTACCGCAAAGTACCATTACTATAAATCTTGAAATCCATCACCTTCTTTCCACTAATATCACCCTTGATCCTCAACAAGATAGGATCTAATATCTGTTTCTCCTTAATTTCAGCACCAAGAGACGATTGTGCCACCTTCTAAAAAAATAAACCACCATTCTCAGAGTCCAAGAGGCGAACTCCATGGCTATCTAAATGGTGAATATCCTTTACCAACTCCATCTTCTCCTTATCCACATGAGCTAAAATCCCCATGGATAACCTGCTAAGAGCGTTAGCAACCATATTAGCTTTACCTGGATGGTAGTAAAGACTCATGTCATAATCTTTTAGCAACTCAAGCCACCTTCTTTGCCTGAGATTAAGTTCTTTCTGAGTGAACACATACTGCAGGATTTTATGATTAGAAAAGATGTCCACATGCTCTCCATACAAATAGTGATGCTAGATTTTCAACACAAATACCACAGTTAGATATTCCAAATCATGAGTTGGATAATTCCCCTTGTGCACCTTTTACTGCCTGGAAGCATAAGCTACCACCTTTCCATACTACATCAGAAGACAACCAAGTCTAACACAAGAAGCATCACAATAGACCACAAACTCATCTATGCCTTCAGGCAAAGTCAAAACTAGAGTCAAAGTTAGCTTATTCTTTAGCTTTTTGAAACTACCCTCACAAGCATCAGACCACAAAAACTTTACCTTTTTCTGAGTCAACTTAGTCAATGAGGCAGTTATGGAAGAAAATCTCTTTGCAAACCTCCTTTAATAACTCACTAAACCCCAAAAACTCCGAATATCAGTTGGAGTCGTGGGTCTAGGCTACTTCTTGACCACTGCAACCTTTTGCGGATCCACTATGATCCCTTCACTAGAAATGATATAACTCAAAAAAGTGACAGCATTTAACCAAAATTCATATTTCGAAAACATAGCATACACTTGATGCTCATTCAAGGTCTACAACACCATATAAAGGTGATAGAAATGATCCACCTCACTCTTAGAGTATACCAAAATATCATCAATGAATACAATGATAAATAAATCTAGAAACTGATGGAAGATCCTATTCATCAAATCAATGACACTGGGGAATTGGTCAATCCAAAAGACATAACCATAAACTCATAATGCCCATACCGGGTACGGAAAACAGTCTTAGGTATATCTTCCTCCCTAATCTTTAACTGATGATACCTGGATTGGAGATTAATTTTGAAGAAAAACTTAGCACTTTGCAACTGATCAAACAAATCATCTATCCTTGGGAGAGAATACTTGTTCTATACTGTAACCTTATTCAACTATCAGTAATCAATTCACGTTCGAAGGGAACCATCTTTCTTACACATGAACAACACCAGTTCAACTCATGGGGACATACTAGGACGGATAAAATCCTTATCTAAAAAATCCTATAATTGCTCCTTAAGCTCCTCTAACTTACCTGGAGCCATTCTGTACAAAGGAATAGAAATTAGACGAGTGATCAAAACAAGATCAATCCCAAACTCAATCTCCCTATCTGGATGAACACTAGGAAAAAAATAAGGGAAAACCTTAGAAAATACATTTACCATTGAGACAGAATGCAAAGAAGGACCCTTCGAGTTAGAATCTATAACCCGAAATAGATGATAGAGATACCCTTTGGAGATCAATCTCCGATCTCTAAGATATGATATAAACTTTACCTTAGGAGATAGAAAACCACCCCCACCCATTCAAAAATAAGTTAATTAGGAAACTTAAAGACGACCTTACGTGTTCAACAGTCTAGAGATGCATAGTTTAAGTGCAACCAATCCATCCCCAAAATAACATCAAAGTCAACCATATCTAATTCAAATAAATCCTCCAAAGTCTATTTATTACTTACAGATACCACATACACCCTATAGCCTCTTTTAGTAATCATTGAGTCACCTATCAAGGTAGAAACAGAAAAAGGTCTAAAACACACTCGGGACCAAAACCAAAATGCATGCCATAAAGGGGGCCACATAAGAGAGTGTGGACCTTGGATCAAGTAAACAATACACATCATGAGAAAAGAGTTGCAATATACCAATCACGACATCAGGTGATGCCTCAGACTCCTAGTGGGTAGTGAGAGTATAAAGATGGTTTCGACCAGTGCCAGAGCCAGATGGTGCATCCTTTAGTTCCAGAGCTGAAGAATATATAACCAGAACCTTATTTGCCCCCAGAGTAAACCCTACCTATAGGACTATTTCTAAGTATATGGCCTGGCTGCGAACAGTTGAAGAACCTATCCCTTCCCTCATCATAGAAAATCCCAATGCAAATGACCATAGAACCTACAAGGAAGATATGATAGAGCGGACTAATCCCCACTAGCCTGAGACTAGGCACCCTGTGCCCTAAAGTTTTCGCCACTATGGAAAGCCTACCACCCAACGGCTATAGGTAAGAAACACTATTCGTGAAGAAGGAACCATAACTCCCCCACTTCTTCTTTGGCTACTTACCACCATCCCTATAACTCTATTATTGACCACCACCCTGCTCAGAATATCTAAACTTTTTTCTCTACCTCTCACTTTGTCATGACCTGAGGCTACCCTCTAGTCGCGATAACGGTACTTACGGTCATAATTGACTACAAGCTAACCCATGAGTTAGTACCTACTATGAGCACTAAATAAAGTAACAAAATACACATGTGCAGAAGTAAACTGTCAAAGCAATAAGGTTTAAATGCTGATAAGATAATGCAAAATCAAATACTGAAATAGGTATCAAAATATGTCTAGAACAGCTGATAAAACCAACTAACTATCTAACTGACTGACTGTATGTTTGAAAGCCTCTAAACTGAGTGAAAAGAGTTGATGAGATAGGCCCCAACTAACTCCAAACTAAATAACTGAAAGGAAATGCAAAAATACTGAAATAACATAACTGGTCCTCGACATATGAGGACTCACCACAACTGCTGCTGCTGATAAGCTGAACTATCTAAGTGCGGTCTAAAAAAATGAGCATTTGAACCTATAATATAAGACATCATAATATAAAGAAAAGTATGTGATTAGTACTTTGAATGTACAGGTATATGAGATGAGGTTAGGCTGAAATGCATAGGTTCATATACATAAAATAATGATTGACTAACTAGCATAAGATAACTGATGCATAAATGCATGAAACTAAAATCTAAGAATACCTGGCCAAGTATATAACATAATACTGAAATGGTTTATAAACTGAAATACTGAAATATGGTAACTGAATAACTGATAAACTGTATGCTATGGTCAAGCAAACTTGAATTGAATTCTGTATAGAATACTGAACTGAGACTGTGGGAAGATCATCTAACCAATATACCCCAATCTGAGCTAATCCGAGTCCAATAATGGCTATGTGGATCCACTAAAATAATATCCTGAAGGACTAATGAGTCACCCTCATCTAAAAGGTGCTATAATGAGATATGTGTTACCCTCAACTGGCAGGTAAACACTTTATTAACCCTTACTGGTAGGTTGATATCTCTAACCTATGTTGGCTACATAGTTATGTAACTAAAGGACTGATACTAAAGGTAACACCCTCTACTAGTAGGTGAGCCCCCATTCTTAGGTTCGCACGGTGCTAAATCCTACTCCCAACTGAATGACATTGATTACTGAACTAAACTAAGCCTAACTAAGCAAATAACTGATCATGATAACTAACTAAATACCAACGCTTATGGTTTATCTAAACTTTTCTAAAGATACTAAAATTATGTAAACAGCTAAGTATCGGGTGTTCCTAACCCTTCTTCAATAAATAAAAGTAATAATAAGGATATATGAAGTTTTAAAAACCATAATAAAGGATCATTTCTCAAAACCCAACATTTAGACATTTTATCTAGCACATGGAAGTCATGAATTTAAGCATGGGAATGGGTAAAGCATGTGATTGAAAACATAGTTATCGTACTAAAACCATGAATTAGGGATTTAACATGGAAATTTCATCATTCAAATATGTAAAGGGCTCATTCCATCGAAAACTACTTGTAACATAACTTGTAATCAAAATCAATAACAACTTCATGGAGACAATTCATCATAAACATGTAAACAAAACTCATAATTTGATATCAAAAGGGGATTCTTGGATTCCATAGGTAAAAAGGGCCCATGGATGAACATCACACATACCTTAAACCTTAAATCTTGAAAGATAAACACAAATCTTTGAGCTTTCTTGAAGGTTATTGGATTTGGTAACTTGATTTCATGATTTTCTTGAAGATAAAAGAATGAAATTGATGAACTTGGGGGATGATTAGGGTTTGGTTTTTGTTGAGAGGAAATTGGGGGAAAATGGGCATATAATGCCTTAACCGACGTTTAATTCATATTTTTTATGAATTGGATTGAGGTGAAAATACTCAATTTCCTTTCAAGGAATTAAATTCACAATTGGAATACAAATTTAAGGCTCACCATGACACGGTGAAGGCTCCATCTCTATACCCATCGTGATGCATCACTATCGCCGTGAGGTTCTAGAATTGAAATCCAAACATGACCCAATACTTGTCTGAAAAAGCTAAACATTCCTCGAGATATGCTCCTTACACCCTTGAACATGAATTAACTCAAAAACTACATCTCGGGGTTGGGAAGACCCATTTAAAAATCCTCAAAGTTAAGAGGCCAAAAATAAGACTAAGTCCCCAACACTTAGTGAAATTTTTAGGCTTTAAGCCTCTTATACATGCAATTAGGAGTTGAATTGAGCTAAGAAAAGTATGGGTTATTACATACTTAATTCATTCTACTTCTTCTTTTCTTCCTCTACCTATTGCATGTACCTAACTAACCTGGAGATATCCATGTTCTTGATTAACAAGGCAGACTTACTTTCAAGGATCAACTCACAAGACATCCCTAAAGCAAACTTTCTCATCCAGGCCCTCACATTAGACACCATTTCTAGAGCAACTGGGACAATTGGTGAAACTTAAAGGCATGTTTCTTGACCGATATCTTCCCTTGCTTCAGATTAACAAACTTCTTTGATTTCTCTTCCCTCAAATCCTAAGGAAAAAAATAGTCCAAAATGCATTAGAAAAATCCTCCTATAGAGATGACTCTATACTATGATTCCTTGACTGTTCCCATTCTTTGTACCATTAGAATGCCACATCCTTCAGCTGGTAGGCATCAAACTCCACCCCTTCTATATTCGTGGCATGCATAACCCTAAAAATATTTTCTATGCCATCCAGAAAACTTTGAGGATCCTCCTCTACTGTAACACCCGTAAAGGTCAGAGGGTTCAACCTCATGAACTGGCTAACCCTTGTTGCCTCAAAAGAGGAAGTAATAGGAACACCACGCTCAGATTGAGTAGCTACCAATTGTGCCAACGTATGAATAGACTGATAAAACTCAGTGTTCATTACTTCATCCTTAAGAGTCTGAGAAGGACTAAAAGGAACCGGTGGAACTCCAAGCCAATTTGAAACTGGACCCCTAGATCAGGTATAGATCCTATGAGTAGAGTGCGTCCTATCAATGTTGTCCCCAGTTGGGACAGAGGAGTTCCCATGAAATTCAAATCGTCGAGGCATGATCTGAAAAGTGAATAAATGGGAATTAGAGAAGATTCCAGGACTTAGACTCCAAGATTGAAAATAGAACACAATAAAAAGAAGCATTCTTATATGCCTTGTAGTCTCTCCCTTATGAGTGTGATGCACGACACACCCTTAAAAGAGACTTTACTGGATACGTCCTTATGGATTCCCAATTGACCATGAACCTAGGGATCTAATACCAATTTGACATGACCAAACCTAGGGCCTAGTCATTTCGAGTGCCTCAAGCCCAATCGAGATGGGAGACCACCCCTGATACCCAACCATAACCACCCTACACCTAATGTTGGATGAATCTCAAATATATATATCATAAAAAGTAGAACAATCATAAATCAAATATAGTCAACCAGTGTCATGGCCAATACCTATACTAATGCCAAGATTGACACCATTGTCAACGCCGTCTATACCAACCCAAAATAGTCTCACAAAGCCTCTATCCGAAATCAAAACAACATGTGGTCAGGACATGCCCTCGACCATAGCCAAAAACCAAAGTCTAAAAAATAAAAAAAGTACCTAGAAAATTCCATAACATAAAATGGGTCCTTTCAAAGTATGGAAGCTCACCACTTCAATTCGAAACAAAGTTGTCCCTGAATCCAATCACTGAGCTGGAGGAGTAGTATGACTGATTCCTGCATCATGTAAGGATACATCTCCCGAAGATGGGTTAGCGGGTGTACGCTATAATGTACTCAGGATTAAGGAAAAAATAATGCCAGGATTTAAAGCCAAGTAAATAACCATATGCAATCACATCCATACATACACACACACACATATGTATATATATGATTCATGCTGGGAAAGGAAACTAGGTTTAGCATGCATTTAAAATCATTAACCTGGGTTTGTGTAGCTTTACCATCATAATCCACCTGCGGGTTTTATGGGTCCAGTGTAACCCCCTGAACGAGCGCCAATGCGTGTAGCCACACGAATCAGAGATATCATAGGGGCCTGGGATACTCATGTACCCTTTACCCTCTATGATACATATATACAAGTATAACTTAGGGGATTATTGGGTACCCCACAATTATATGGTTAGCATAACCAATCTTTATGTCGGCAAATATGAGTTTCAGTGTCCTCTATTGGACTCATACCTTCACAGTTAGCTATCACAACCTGCCGTTATTGCTTAATTAAAACCATTAGCATACAACCAAACCACCAATTTCATATATTATTAACCAAGGCTATAAGAAGTGGTATCGTCATACCAACTGTAGTTTACAAGCAATGTCCTTATCCAATCACTTAAGAGGTTTCCATGTACCCCGTAGGTTTCATTATTAGACTCACTTGGGGGATTCCCGTGTGCCCCACGAGATTTTATATTAAATCCATGGACACCAAGGCCTTACCATTTAGCCATTAAAACCATCTAACCAATTTAGGTTCCATTACCATATTATACCATGCAAAGTTTTCAATAAAAGTCCAACTATGTAATAAAAGCATTCTCATAGGCATTTTTAACAAACATGTTAAGGGCATATAGTTTCCAAAACCAAAACCAAGTGCCAACTGAGCATTCCCATGAAACCACATATCCAAACCACCATTATAATATGAAAACCATAAGTAAAACATGGGAAATCAATATTCAACCATTTACAACCAAAACCCCCAACATATAATTCAAAACCAAACAATACCCATAATTAAATCATGAAAACCATTCACTAAAACATGAATTTAGTTGAACTAATAATGAGGGAGGAGTAACTTTCCTTAGATACCAAAGAAGATTGAGAGAAATCACCCTTGAAAGCCCAATTGATATGCTTGATGAAAACCCTAAGTGTTCTTGACCTTGAAGATTTAGGAGTGTTTGAGAGTCTATTTGATGTGTTTTTCATAGCTAATGATGCCCTAGAAAAGTTATAAGATGCGGGTTTTAAGATGGGAAAGAAGGGAAATATGCATAATACCCTCGACTTAAGAACTAAAAAATATGCGCAGAAGGGTACAACTACACCACCCAAACCATACCCTAACATACGAGTGGTACCCACCACTCGTACCCTTGGAAGAAATTTGGTCTCCAACACTGACCAACATATGAACACAAAGGCCAACTCATACCAAGCATACAATAAGTACCCTAGAACTATACCTTAGGCAGAACATAGGATATATACGATGGGTACTATACTTTTAGTACCCTAAAATATGACTAGGATGATGTCCATTCATACCTTGGATAGAAACCAACCAATCCTCACTAATCAATATATGAGTTTAGGGCCGAACTGTATCCAATCATACGACAAGTACCCCCAATCGTATGATGTCTAGAAGCTCAAACTCAAGAAATTTCCTAAGGATTGAAACCCAGGGTATTTTATATCAAGGAAGGAGTATTTTCAATCCACACATGATTTAGTTTTTCTCTTTTTATTACATTACTCCCATCAAAATTTTTCAACACCATTAGCTACTACTTCGGGACTTTTACTTTCACTTCTTTCCTTCTTAACTTTCACACTCCTTAACCATATTAATTTTTCAACTAAAGTGCTTAAGATCTTTGGATCAAATTATGGTCAATTAAAGAAGAGGAATAGGCAACAAATAAGGCTACTAATAAATAGACTAAAGGCTCAATAAGGCTAACTAAGATTATTAAATAAGGGTAGGAAAAAGGGTATAAAGCATTGATATCAAAGAAATGCCTATATCATCTACTAAGTGCAATATTATTTATTTTTCTTTGCACATATACCAGGAAAGTTTTAGACATCAATATGTAACACGGATATATAAGAATGCTCACATCACCCATGGCACATGTTCAACTCAAGAAGGATCATTATATCTTTTAAACCAAGCAATCAAATGAATTCAAGATTAAGTCAACATTGCACAACAGTCATATAAATGAATCTAGGAGTCTCAAAAGTAGTCTTTCAACACAATCAACATGCTTTTACATTTAAAACCACTTACATCATGAAATCATACATAGGACTATCAAGAACAACTCACTTATTCCTAACACAAAAATTTTAAAATTTACTCCTAAAAATAAAAAAAAGATGCTGGGTTTAAAGAGATCCCTTTCAGAAAAAACTGAAAAGAAAAAACAAGAAGTAGGTGAAGTGCGGCCCTATTTAACTGACACCAACAACTATGGCTAAAGAAAGAAAATCATTTTGTAATTTAATCAAATTTAGACAAAAATGAACATAATAACTAAAAGTAAATCCAATAGCAATACTTCACCCAAAACCATGGGAAGATTCCCCACCCCACACTTAAAACACACTTTGTTCCCAAAGTATAATTAAAAAGAAGGATAGAAATACTCTCTGGGGCCTCTAGGACTAGCTAGTAGAATATTAAATAATTAATGGGGTCTGGTAGACCCCATACCCAGTCTTTTCCATGCTCATTAGCATGGTTTTATAGTACTCAAACTTTTTTGAACCTATGACTTAGCACAAACAAAAACAAAAGTGATGTAAAAGGAAAATACAAAAATAAATACGTACCTTAACTTGGGTGGCCTCCCAAATAATGGCCGATTTACTATCTCTGAATGACCTATATCACTACATCTCAACCATATTTCTTTATTCATTTTTTCCTACTTAGAGGCTATTTTTTTACTATTTTCTGACCTCTTAAGCATGTACTCTCAAGGTTTGTATTTTTGTCAATAATAGCCTTTTCAGGCTCCTTCTTAAGTTTTTAACTTCAGGCTTAATAGGTGGCTTGGGCAGCTCCATGAGATAGTCCGGAGAGGTATTTTGTAGTGCGCACTCCACCACTTCACACATCCACTTTTATAGCTATGATCATGCATAAATCTTTATAGTGTAAATGTTGATTGAGTAGTCTATATACTTTGAAGACCACCTCTTCATCATCCAATCTCATTTTAAGAGTTTCGTCTCTAACATCAATTAGTGCTCCTCCCGATACCAAGAATGGATGTCTTAATATGACTGGTACCCTATCATCTGCATCATAATTGAGAACAATAATGTTAGCAAGAATAATAAACTTACCAACCTTAATTAGCATGTCCTCAATGATTTCTTTGGGATGAACTTTGGTTCTATACGCCATTTGGAGCACCAGAGAACATGGCCTCGGCTTTCCTAAGCTAAGAGTATTGAACACTGATAGGGGATTCAAGTTTATACTTTCCCCTTAGTCACTCAAAGCATAGACCACATTATTATCACCAATTTGTATAGGGAGGGTGAAACTCCCTAAATCCTTCAACCTCTTGGGCATCTTCTATATCACCACCAAACAGCACTCTTCAATCAATGCTACCATCTCAATGTCCTGCAACTTCATCCTATTAGTCACCATTTCCTTTAAGTACTTAGCGTACTTAGGTATACCCTGTAAAATATCTAACAAAGGAAGATTAATGTGAAGTTCTCTACACGTGTCAAAAAACTTCTTACAACATATATCCTTCTTAGCCTTTCTAAGTTGTTAAGGTAATGATGGTGGTGGTCTATCCAGGACATGCTCCATTGCCTTAGTTTTTGGGTACTCATATTTCCCCGAAATCTCAACCTTTTTAGATTTAGCCTGCTTCTTCTCCACTTGCTGTGGAACTAGCTCTATTTATACCTCTATTTTTCTTAAGAGGCCTGTCAATGAGATCTCTACAACTCCTTAATTTGATTGCCATAACTTACTTTGGATTCTCTGTATCACTTAGTAATCTATTTTAGGACCTCGTACTCTATGCATAAGCCAGCTGCCCCAATTATGTCTCCAAATTATTTTGAGAAAGTCTTTGATTTTTTATCTCAGCTGCTATCTATTCTTGATTGGCTAGGATTTTCTTCAATGTCTAATTAATTTTACTGGCCTGTATGTTCTACTGCTGCTAAAACTGCTGAGTCTTATTATTGCCCTATGAATAATTAAGCTGGCTCTGTTACTTGAGGTTGTACGCATTACCATAAGTCCCTTCTTTGCATTACCCACAAAATTTACAAACTTTAAATTTTCTCCATATAAGTATGTAGAGTGGCCACTGATTTCACAAATGTCACACCAAGATGGAGCCTGCTGAACTGTATTTAGCTATGCTAGAGATTGATTTACACATAATTTAAAAAATAGTGTCATTGCCTGATTCTAAAGAACTGACAATTAGGCGGCTAAGGTTGTGACACTATCAACTTTAATCATACCAGCAAAATTTTACAATATGCTTCTGGAGATGTCACCATGTCAGTCAGGATTACCTTGCATAATTTGGTTCATCAAGGTATACAACTTATCATTTGTTTTATCCAATGATTGACCACTTGTAGTTGAATCTAGAAAAATCTTTGTATTATGGTCAAGAGCTTCAACAAAAGTATGATCCAATACCTCATTGAACTATTGGTCATGTGGACAATCCCTGAGGAAAGATTTGAACCTCTCTTATACATGATATAAATTCTCATCCAACTTTTTCTTAAACCTTAAACTTTCACTGTGTAATCTCGCAGTCTTGCCAGATGGGAAGAAATAGATGAGAAACCTCCTGCCAGATCATCCTATGTTGTGATGGAACTTGTCGGCTTTGTGTTTAACTATTTCTTTTCTTTTCCTAAAAGTGATAAGGGGAAGAGCATGAGCATCACATAATCTGTAGAGACTCCAATGGGGATAAAGGTGTTACTGACTTCCAAGAAATTTTGCAAATGGACCTATGGATCCTTCCGTGACAAGCTAGTGAACTATCCACTGTTGTGCAATAGTTGCACCATGTTCTATTTAAGCTTAAATCTACCTCTAAGTGTCGATCTGTAGATGGTAGATATAACATTAATTGCGAGTAGGATTGCCACTTTGCATACCATCCTGCGAGATGATGGATCTTCTGCCATTGGTTCCGGAATAGCTTCCTCTTGTTGAATCTGTGGTATCTAATAGAGAAGTACTATTTCTTTCCTCAATTGATGTAAGCATTACTCAAATTCAGGATAGGGGTAAACCAAATCCCTATCCCTTGCATTTTACTTGCTTTTCGGATCTGAACTTTCAAATTTAGAAGCTAAGATCAAGTTATTAACACTTACAAAGGAAGTAGAAAAACTAAAAGTAATACAATTTCCAATTTGCAAGTCCCATCTCAAAAGACTAAAAGTAAACTTAGCCCTAGGTATATTAGTCCATTTGAGATACTTCAGACTGTTGGAGAGGTAGCTTATGAGTTGGACTTGGCCCCAGACTTTTCAGTTGTTCACCTAATTTTTGATGTATCCATGTTACTGAGCTATATTTTTGATGAGTTACAGGGGCTTCGGTGGGGCTCAGTTCAGTTAGATGAGAGATTGACCTTCGTGGAGGAGCCATTTTCTATATTGGTTAGGAATATTAAGCAATTGCGCTCTAGAGAGATTCCAGTGGTTAATGTTTAGTAGGGACACCTTATAGTTAAAAAGGCTACTTCAGAGATCGAGGGTGAGATGCGGGCCCAGTGTCCCAACTTATTCAAGCCTTCAAGTACATCTTGATCCTTACTTTTACGAATGAAAGTCCATTTAGTAGTGAATATTGAAATGACTCTCCATGTTTTTTTTTGCCTTTCCACACTATTTCAGCATTTAGATCTCCCCATATCTGGCCCAAGTTATTTATAACTTGCTGGAGCCGACAATTTGCTTATTAAGCAATTCGTTAGGTTTTTAGATCCAATTTTCTTTTTTGAAGGTTTTGCTCATTTGGAGTTGGGTATTGGGCCTAAACTATAGGTAGTCCTCATATGCCAGTTCTAACAATTTTATTAAGTTTGGAATATTGATTTTAGACTAGGGGACCCTTAGTTTGGGTCCAAGGCTTCCAGACTCATTTTGGGCTATTGGATGGATTTTGGTTAAAATGGCCCTTAGGTGTGAGACCCCTATTTCATCCATATGATCTCGAATGGAAATTTCAAAGGCATTGTTGAGTGTTGGATGTTGAATATTGATAGGGTAGCAGTTTATTTGCATTCATAAGATTTCAAACTAATCTCAAAGGTCAAATCGAGATTTAATACTTGGTTAAAATTATTGGTGCAACTCAGCTTGTGCGGGCCAAAAATGGCCTTCATATTTTCGAGGCCTTGGGTGCATTTGCGAAGGCCAAGGTAATAGCCAATTGTGATCGTGAAACCTTGGTCGTATTTTTAAATGCCAAGATTATTGACTATTGTATTTGCAAAGAGTCTCCTCCAGACTGGAGCAGACCTTCTCCTTGGTAATTGTGGTAAACCAGCTGCATTCATGGAGGGTAAGTTGGGTCTTGGTCTGCATTCATAATGAGGTCACCGCATTTGAAAAGAAGAGACCCTTGGTTGTATTTGATATTATGGAACCTGATTTCACTTTCATTTTTTCTAAGTCCCAACTTCATAAATAACAAGACATAACTTAGAGAAAGAGGATTGATCATTGGGTATTGGGAATGACTTAGAGACCTCGTTGTAGTCATTTTCCCATCGTTTATTCCATAAGTTCCCTTTAAGTTCTTATTTGATTCTCTGATTTAAATTCTAATTCCTAGTTTACTTGATGGGTTGATTTTAGGGTTCTTTTGTGCTTCTATTTCACTTATTTTAGGGGATAAATAATTCTTGAGCCTAGAGAGACATTTGGACGATTTCAAAGTTGTGATTCCGCAAGTAGGCCCAATATAGGAGTTTTAGCTTAATTTTGGACCTAGAGAATTTATATACAATATGGGTATTTTTATTCTTATGTTAATGGATAGGTTATTATTTTGATAGCATGGCATCGTGCGGAGGCTTCTCGGAAGGGAAAAGCTCTTATCTAGTGGACTTTATCGAGCATTCAACAGCGTCCAGGTAGGTAGGATTACTTTACTTTCTGATTGATATTTATTGTTATGTTAGTGTATTATTATTCTAGAGATGGGTAGGGTTTTACAACTTGGTTGTATGTTAGTGATTTTTAGATTATTTAATTGCTTGGATAGTTGAGTCAAGTAGAGTTAGTCTCATTCTTCCTCTTTTGTGTTTGGTTGTTATCTAATCCTAGTTTTAAATTGTTTAATAATTAATAGTTAAACATTAGATCCTTATGTTAGTTTTGGGAAGAAACTTGCCTTAGTATATACCTTTTGGGTTAGTAGTGAGGCCCCACGAGCCATCTTTTAGGTCAAATATATAGATTAGCCCCTTGTAGACATAGAAGGTCTTATTTAGTCACCTTAGAATAATTCTTGACCCTTAGAATGATTGACACATTTTCAACCTTTGGTTAAACTTGTGACCTTTAACTTGTTACTAGTTTCGGTTCAAGTTTGGCAAAATTGTGAGTTATATGGGATACTTTAATATGATGGTACGATACTCTAGTTTCGATTTGAGTCTGACATTTATAATCTATTCATGACATTATCATTTTGATATCTATCTTTAGTTCTGGTTCAAGTCTGACATTATGGTTTGAGGTGAATCTCAGGTATGGTCTCACTATTGTTCACTTAAAGTTATGATTATCGGTACTCTCTTCCTTATTTTCATCCTCTAGGCTCATGGTGGCTCGATTGGATTTTTCCTCATTTTTTGCACCTTTTGGGCTCATGGGGGTCCAGTTATATTATAGTTAGACTATAATTATTTTGATTTATTTACTATGCATGTTTATCTCTTATTCCCACATCTGAAGTAGTATTCTAGATATCAACTTTATCCATGACTTTACATTAAATTCTAGCATTTTATTATACTTTTATTATGATATAGCTCAATCGGCTGATGATGCCTACTAAGTACCCATTGTTTTGGTACTAATGCTATACTTTTGGATCTTTTTATGCAGATTCAAGTACGAGTCACCATCACTGACGTTCTATCCATCTTACTTTTGGGATATGGGGATAGAGTGAGCTCTTAGATCTAGAGTTGATTCACTCTCCTATTTTTGGATAGTCTTTATTTTTAAGACTATCTGTATATTTTATATACTATTCGGCACTCCTATTTTTGGGTTTTGTGGACTGTCCTTAGAGGCCATGGGATATTTTTTTGTTCTCTCTCCCCCCATTGATATTTTTTACTATTTTACTTATATTAGACTGCTTACATCCTTATTGAATTATTATTTTCAGTATTTCTTATACCTTGTATCAATCAATCCATTACTTCTCATTCTGGGCTATGGTTTGCTTACCTAGTGGTGAATTAAAGTAGGTGCCATCATGACTCAGAAATTTGGTCACGACATAATATCTCAACCACCAAATCAATAAAATTATTATAAGATGATGTAATAAAGTGAAATGAATTCTCAAGACACAATATCACAAACAAGGTTCAATTGCAGTAAATACAATGCGAAGGTAAATTCTCAAACACAATATTAGAACAGACAAAGGAATAAAATGCAATGAAAGTGATGGTATGCAATGTAATAATGATAGTAGGACATTTCATATGCACCTTCCAAGCCTTAGCTCTTTGGACAGAACCCATGGGGGGTTCATAACCCATATACTTCCATAATCTCAATCCACTTCTCCTCTAATGTTCTATAATACCCCATGAATCCAAACCAATGTTAGCGCCATATTTCAAGCTCATGCATAGAACATCATAGTTCTTTTATATCTTTATAAGTTAGTTGATGTACGTTAAAGCCTCAAAATAACTCCTAGTTATTAGGCAAATCAAAATATCCCTTACCGATTGAGTTTTCGTGAAGTATGTTGCAATTTTCAACTTCAAATGAGCACATCTTTTGCTCTACTTAGAATTTTCCATATCAAGTCCTACCAAGTTGTAGGAAATTTAATTACCTTTTCAACGATACCAATTTTGCCTAAATTCAATACTCGGATAAGAAGTTATGGCACTTTAGTGGAAAATAGTAGCCTAACGCAATAAGGCCGCATCGCAGTGCGGACCAAAACCATGTTTGTAATTTTCTAGTGGAGCAACACAATAATGCTGCATCGCACCAAGGGTCAAATTCATGTTTAGTGGGGCACCGCGATGGTGGCGCATCGTGCTAAGGTTACAGTTCGAAATTGTCCTTTTCCAGTGGCTCAACACAATTTTACCGCATCGCACCGCTGGGTTAATTTGGGATGGTCCTTTTTACAGTGGCTCAACACAATTGTGCCACGTCGCTCCAGGTGTCAAAATTGGGATTTCCAGTTTTTGCGATTTAAATTCTTGGGATCGTTTGATCTTTTCCCAAGGCCCTAAACTCATCCAAAACATGTAATTACAACCCTAAAGGGGTATTATGTGCTCCATTACTCATAATTTCTCTCCAAGAAACTAATCTTCTCTCAAAGAACAAATCTTAACCTTCAAAATTCAAGATCAAATCTCAAGATAAACCCAAAGAACTCTCATGAATTCATTAACCCAGGTATGTTAAGTGTTCATCTATGGGTTCCTTTTACCCATGGAGTCATAATATTCAATTCTAAATTCAAAGTTGGGATCTTTACAAGTTTTCATGATTTTAATTGTGATTTTAACCATAAATTCCCATGAATTGTAATTCCACACCATGTTTACATGCAGTTGTTGTTAATATTGAACCCCACATGTTTGAATAATGCTATTCGACAATTTAAATTATTCTTAGTGATGTTGAAATTGAAATTATGTTATTTATACAAGCTTTAAACTATTCCCATGCTTAGCTTGAATTATGAATATCAAGTGTTTGATGAAATACTTACAAGAATGAATTTTTGATAAATACTTTCATATTATGTCCTCCAAGTTTAGTACTATTTTACTACTATTTCTATCGAGTCCTAGGGGTATGACTACCTAAAAACTTATCTCTTTACTTAGCCTCAGTATCTTCAAATTAGTTTCACACATGTTATGAGCAATATCAGTTCAGTCAGTTATCATGATCAGTTAAACTTAGAATAATTTGGTATTCTAAGCCAGTTCAGTTGGGAGTAGAATTTAGCACCGAGCGAGTGCTGGAATGATGACTTCCCCGTCAGTTAGGAAGAGTCACTAGTAGCAGTCCCTGTAATCCAGAACTAGTAGCCAGCATAGAATTTGAGGAGTCATCCATCAGTTCAGGCCTCCCAAGGGTCACCCGTCAGTTTAGGCTTGACACCATTAGTCCTTTGATACAGTACATCAGTGGGTCCACACAGCCAGTTCTAGTATCGTGGCACAATACTGACACCTTTCAAATTGGGGTCATAGGTTGGACCCCAAATTTTCTTATTGGGGCATGTCGGTTAAATGATAACTCCCACAGTCTCAGTCCAGTAATTAGTTCAGTAATTCAGTATCACTTTTCTTGACCATAACATAAAAATATCAGATATTCAGTTATCAAATTTTAGTATTTTAGTTTATGGATTATATTTAGAACATGTTTTATGCTTGGTCACGCATCTATCAGTATTTACAAATTTCATGCATTCTTAGTATTTACAGATTTTGTGCATTCTATTAGTATTTTATTTTATTTATTCAGTCAGCTATTAATCATGCACATGCAACCATGCATATCAGCATACCTCATTTGGCATACCAGTACATTCAAAGTACTGATTGCATACTTTTTTCATGCGCTATGATGTATCATATCACAAGTTCAGACACTCAGTTCCCAAATAGCGCATAGACCTTCCAGATTATCAGCCATAGTAGTGGTGAGTCCTCATATTTTGAGGACAGACTATATTTATTTTCATGCTTTCAGTTCAGTAGTTAGATGGAGTTAGTTTGGGCCTATCCTATCAACTCTTATCCAGTCGGTTTAGAGGCTTTCAGACACTTCAGATAGTCAGCCAGTTTTTCTTTATTTTATTAATTTCAGATAGCTATTTTCTAGATTTATGATACAAAAATGTATTAGTATTTAAAACCTTATGGAACCTTCAGATATTCCGCCTATGTTATTTTGTTATTATTATTCAGTGCTCAGAGCAGGTACCAATTCATGGGTCAGCTTGTGGTCCCTTGGGACTGTAAGCACTGTGTGGCACCCAGGGTGTACTCTTGGGGTGTTACAAACTTGGTATCAGAGCCTAAGGTTTTAAAGTGTCCTAGTAATTCTAAAAACCACATCAAGTAGAGTTTTATGCATGGGTGTGTAGCGCACCACACTTATGGGCAAAAGGCTATGAGGCATTTTAGAAAAAGTTCCCCTCTTTTAGTGTTCATGTCATGTGGTTGAGCGTGAGATTATGTTAAACTCTCTATCTAATCTATTTTTCCTTCCATTTATAGAATATGCCTCCCAAAAAAACAAACGGAAGAAGAAACGGAAATCAGCTAGCACTTCTGTCCATTCTAAAAGATCCCCTGAATGAGCATATTTCTCATGCAGAATTTAAAGCTGCATTCACTACTATAGATCACTCTGTAGTGGCACAAAATATTCATCCAGCCGCTGTTTTGTCCAACCCAGTGTCCAATATTGCCATAGCTAGGATTTGGGACTTTACCCGAATGAATCCTCCTTTATTTTTGAGATCTAAATTTGAAGAGAATCTGCTAGAATTCTTAGACATGGTTTAAAAGGTAACAGATATTATGGGGGTAACTGCTAGTGAGAGTGCTGAGTTTGTTGCTTACCAACTACTGGACATAGCCCATACCTGGTTTAAGCAGTGAAAAGGTGATAGAGGCACAGATGTAAGGCCTGTAGAGTGGGAAAAGTTTGCCACAACCTTCTTATATAGATTCTTCCCATTGGAGCTGAGGGAGGCTAAGGTGTTAGAGTTTATGAACTTAAGGCAGGGCAATATGAGTTTGAAGGAGTATTCTCTCAAGTTTACTCAGCTAGCTAGGTATGCTCCTCATGTGGTAACTGATAAAAGGTCTAAGATAAGTAAGTTCATGTCTGGGGTACCTGACAATATGGTCAAGAAGTATAGGACTGCAATGTTGATAAAGAAGATGGACCTATCTAGGCTTATGGTCCATGCTCAACAGATTGAGGAGCAGAAGACTAAGGAGAAGGAAGGGGAGAACAAGAGGGCTAGAACAGGTAGTTTTAATTTTGCTCAGACAAAGTTAGAGAGTGGCAATCATCCTTAATTTCATAAAAAATCTTTAGTCCCTGCTTCATCTTCAGCTAGTGCCCTAGTACCTAAATTCAGAAATGATAATCGGGATAGGGCACTAGGATCTAAGTCCCAAGGCAGTGTTAATGGTGGTCGTATAAATCCTCTTTGCCAAAAATATGAAAGAAACCATCAGGGTGAGTGTAGAGCTGGCAGTGATATGCTTTGGGGGTGGCAAGCCAGGCCATCGAATTTGGGAGTGTCGGGTAGTTTCTCAGAAAGGTAGGGATTTATGCCAACAGGGCCAGTCCCATCAGTCAATAGTTCTAGTTGGCTGCTCGACTCAGCAGGGTGCCGCCTCTAGTTCTATGAGTGGTCAGCATCAGAATAGGCTCTATACACTTCAGTCCCAACAGGATTAGGAAAATTCTCCTGATATGGTTATTGGTACATTACAAGTCTTTTATTTACATGTTTATGCTTTTTAGACTCTGGAGCTTCTCTTTCTTTTATAACCACTTATATAGTCATCAATTTTGGAATCAGTCCTAAAGTTTTAGCAGAGCTTTTTTCAGTGTCTATCCCAGTGGGTGTCTCTATTGTAGTCCGATGGGTATACAGGAACTGCCTGATTACAGTGTCTCAAAAAGTTTCTTCATTTGATCTTGTAGAGTTAAATATGATGGATTTTAACATTATTCTCTGCATGGATTGGCTCCACTCATGCTATACGTTAGTTGATTGTACAAATAGAGTAGTTCATTTTTAGTTTCCAAATGAATCAGTCCTTAAATAGAGGGGTAGTACTATAGCTCTTAGGGGTCATCTTGTTTTGTACCTTAGAGCGAGGAAAATGATATCCAAGGGGTGTATTTATCTTCTTGTCCGAGTCAAAGGCTTAAATTATTAGGCTCCAACTCTTGAGTCAGTTTCAGTGGTGAGAGAATTTCCAAATGTGTTCCTCGAAGATCTTTCCAGAGTTCCTCCAGAAAGGGAAATCGACTTTGGAATAGACCTTCTTATAGATACCCAGCCTATCTCTATTCTGCTATACAAAATGGCTCCAACCGAACTCAAAGAGTTGAAAGAATAGTTGAAATATCTCCTAGATAAGGGATTCATTAGGCCTAATATCTCTCTGTGGGGCACACCAGTCCTATTCGTGCGTATGAAAGATAGTTTTTTTAGAATGTGAATTGACTACCGTCAGTTGAACAATGTCACAATCAAGAACAAATATCCACTTCCCAGAATCAATGACTTGTTCGACGAACTTCAGGGTACCAGTTACTTTATAAGATAGACCTCAGATCCAGTTATTATCATCTCAGAGTCAGAGAATGTGACATTTCAAAAATATCTTTCAGAATTCGGTAAGGTCACTTTGAGTTTCTAATCATGTCCTTTGGTCTCACGAATGCCCCAACAACTTTCATGGACTTGATGAATCGAGTATTCAAGTAATACTTGGACATGTTCATCATAGTCTTTATTTATGACATTCTTGTCTACTCCCGTAGTGAGAATGATCATGTAGACCACCTTAGAATAGTGTTGCAGACTCTTAGCACCCATCAGTTGTTCGGTAAATTCAGTAAGTGTAAATTTTGGCTAAGATCAGTAGCTTTCCTTAGCCATATTATTTTTGGTGATGGCATTAGAGTTGATCCTCAAAAGACCAAAATAATGAGAAATTGGCCCAGACCCATTTCTCCATCAAATATCAGGAGTTTCTTAGGTTTGGCTGGCTATTACCGGCGATTTGTTGAAGGGTTTTCATCTATTCCATCCCTCATGTCCAGATTGACTCATAAGATAGTTAAGTTTCAATGGTCAGATTCTTGTGAGAAGAGTTTCAAAAGTTGAATACTCGACTCACCAAACTCTTCTCACCACAACACCAGTTTTGACGTTACCAGATAGTTCAAATAAGTTTGTTATGTACTGTGATGCTTTCATTGTTGGTTTGTGTGTGTTGCATTGCTAGGGTAGACTATGTGTGTCATGTGTTAATGAGTTGAGACAACAAATTTTTGCAGAAATGTCTGGTGCGCGTTACTCGATTCATCCAGGGGCCATGAAGATGTACTGCGACCTATGAGAAATCTATAGGTTGAGTAGGATAAAAAAAGATATTGGAGAGTTTGTGGCTAAGTGTTCCACTTGTTAATAGGTTAATATTAAACATCAGAAGTCTAGTGGGTCTATGCAGGAGTTTAGTATTCCCACTTGGAAGTTGGAGGAAGTGAACATGGATTTTGTGACAGGTTTGCCTCGTACTTATCGACAGCATGATTCGATTTGGGTCATTATAGATAGGATGACCAAATCAGCCTATTTCTTGGCAGTTCATACTTCTTATTCAGCTGAGGATTATGCCAAACTCTATCTTAGAGAGTTGGTTAGGTTGCACAGTGTTTCGCCATCTATCATCTTAGATAGAGGTACTCAGTTTACCTCTCACTTTTGGAAGGCTTTTCAGAAGGGTCTTGGTACCCAAGTTTACCTCAGTACATCCTTTCACCCCCAGACAGATGGTCAGGTAGAGAGGACCATTTAGACCCTTGAGGACATGTTGAGAGCGTGTGTAGTTGACTTTAAAGGCAGTTAGGATGACCACTTATCTTTAATTAAATTTGTGTATAATAACAACTATCATTCTAGTATCCAGATGGAACATTTGAGGCTTTATATGGGAGGAGATTTAGATCTATGATTGGTTGGTTTGAAGTAGGTGAGGCCATGGTAGTAGGGTCTGACTTGGTGTTTGATACTTTAGAGAAAGTACAGTTGATCAGGGAGAGGCTTAAGGCAGCCCAGAGCCGACAGAAATCATATGCAGATATGAGAATAAAAGATCTTGAGATTGAGATTAGTGATTTTGTATATCTAAAGATCTCTCTCATAAGGGGTTAAAGAGGTTTGGTAAGAAGGGGAAGCTTAGTCCCCGATATATTGTCCCTTACAAAATTTTGAGCTATTTCAGAAAGGTGTCTTATGAGCTCTAGATGCCTGTAGACTTAGCATCAGTGCACCCAGTGTTTGATGTATCCTTACTAAAGAAGTTCATTGGTGACCCAACATTTGTTGTTTCCTTAGAAAGCGCAGACATTTAGAACAACCTTTCTTATGAAGAAATTCTAGCCTAGATCCTTGATCGACAAATTCGTAGACTAAGGAACAAAGAAGTTCCCCTAGTCAAAGTTCTTTGGCGAAATCAGTTTGTTGAGGGATCCACTTAGGAAGTAGAAGTAGATATGCGGACCAAGTACCCTCATCTTTTCTCCGTAATCTCAAATTCAGCGTAAGGTAATAATCTTCTTAGAATTTCTCTTTTCCATGCTCAGTTTCAGCTGCATATCATTCTCATGTCAGTCATGCATTCACAAAACAAGTTTAGGCATGTGTCATGTTTCAGAATCAGTCATGTAATAACGTTTTAATCACGTATATTCAGCATATAACTTCAATTCCTCGGTGCTTTCAGTTTAGCCAGTCTCAGTCGAGGACAAATGTTCCCAAGGGGGAGATACTGTAATACCTCAAAAATCCAAACCAATGTTAGTGCCATGTTTAAAGATCATGCATAGAACTTCATATTTCTTTGATAGCTTTATGAGTTAGTTTGATGTATGTTAAGGCCTCAAAATAACTCCCAGCTATTAGGCGAATCAAAATATCCCTTACCGATTGAGTTTTTGGGAAGTATGTTGTAATAGTCAACTTCAAATGAGCATATCTTTTGCTCTACTTATAATTTTCCATCTCAATACCCAACAATTTATAGAAAATTGAAATAGCTTTCCAACAATACCAATTTCGCCTAAATTCGATACTCAGGTGAGAAGTTATGGCACTTTTAGTGAAAAATTGTAGCCTAACGCGATAAGGCAGCGTCACGGTCTGACCAAAACCACGTTCATCTTTTCCAGTGGAGCACCGTGATAATTCCATGTCACTCTAAGGGTCAAATTTACATTCATTAGGGCACCGGATGGCACTGCATCGCTCCAAGGTTCCAGTTCAAAATTGTCCTTTTCTAGTGGCTCAACTTAATTTCGCTGCACCGCGCCGCTGGGTAAATTTGAGATGGTCCCCTTTTTAGTGGCCTAACGTGATTGCAACGCGTCTCACTGGGTGACAAAATCGGGATTTCCAGTTTATGTGATTTAAATTCCAGGGACCGTTTGGTCTTTTCCCAAGGCCGTTAAATCGTCCAAAACACATAATTACAACCCTAAAGGGGCATTATATGCCCCATTACTCATAGTTTCTCTCCAAAAAACTAATCTTATCTGAAAGAACAAACCTTAACCTTCAAAATTCAAGATCAAATCTCAAGAAAAACCCCAAGAACTCTCACGAATTCATCAACCCAGGTATGTTAAGTGTTCATCTACGGGTTCCTTTCACCCCTGGAGTCCAAATATCCAATTCTAAATTCAAAGTTAGGATCTTTACAAGTTTTCATGATTTTAATTGTGATTTTAACCATGATTTCTCATGAATTGTAATTCCATACCATATTTATATTCAATTGTTGTTGATATTGAACCCCACACGTTTGAATAATGTTATTTACTGATTTAAATCATACTTAGTGATGTTGATGTTGAAATCATGCTATTTATACAAGATTTAAACTATTCCCATGCTTAGCTTGAACTATGAATATCAAGTGTTTGATGAAATGCCTACAAGAATGAATTTTCGGTAAATGCTTTCATATTATGTCCTTCAAGTTTAGTACTATTTTACTATTACTGCTATCGAGTCCTGGGGCTTATGAATACCCAAAAACATATCTCTTTACTTAGCCCCACTATCTTCAGGTTAGTATCAGACATGTTATGAGCAATACCAGTTCAGTCAGTTATCATGATCAGTTAAACTTAGAACAATTCAGTATTCCGAGTCAGTTCAGTTGGGAGTAAAATTTAGCACCGAGCGAGTGCTGGGATGATGACTTCCCCATCGGTTAGGTAGAGTTGTTAGTAGCAGTCCCTGAACTCCAGAACTACATAGCAGCATAGGATTTAAGGAGGCACCCATTAGTTCAGGCTTGACTATCTCTTAGGGGTCACCCACCAGTTTAGGCTTGACACACTTAGTCCTTTGGGATAATACATCAGTGCATCCACACATCCACTATTAGTACTCATGGAATGGTACTGACACCCTTTCAACTGGGTTCACAGGTTGGACCCCAAATTTTTTCATTGGGGTATGTCGGTTAGATGATATCTCCCACAGTCTCGTCCAGTAATTCAGTTTTAGTTTGCTTTACCATAGCATACAGATATCAGATATTCAGTTATCAGATTTTAGTATTTTATTTTATAGATTATATTCAGAACGTATTTTATGCTCCATCATATATCCATGAGTATCTACAGATTTCACGCATTCTCAGTAGTTACAGATTTCGTGCATTGTTTTTAGTATTACATGTTATTTATTCAGTCAGCTATTAATCATGCACATGAAACCATGCATATCAGCCTACCTCATTTAGCATATCATTACTGATCGTATACTCTTTTCTTGGGCTATGATGTATCATATCATAGGTTCAGACGCTTAGTTCTCGAATCGCGTATAGACCTTCTAGATTATTAGCCATAGCAGTGGTGAGTCCTCATATTTTGAGGACAGACTATATTTATTTTCATGCATTCAGTTCAGTAGTTAGACAGAGTTAGTTGGGTCCTATCCCACAACTCTTATTCAATCAGTTTAGAGGCTTTTAGACACTTCAGACGGTCAACAAGTTTATCTTTATTTTATCAGTTTCAGACAGTTGTTTTAAGACAGTTGTTTTCCAGATTTATGATACAAAAATGTTTTAGTATTTAAAACCTTATGGCAGCTTTAGATATTTTGCCTATGTTATTTTGTTATTATTATTTAATGCTCACAGTAGGTACCAGCTCATGGGTTAGCTTATAGTCCCTTAGGACTGTAAGCACTGTGTGGAGTCCAGGGTGTACTCTCAAGGCATTACATGTTCACGAATCAAGATTGAAATGTGTATCATTCACCTCTTTGGATATTTTTCACAGATCAAGTTTTCTCATTAAGTGTATTCATCAACCTCGCCGGCAAGTGACCTCGACCATGGATTTTATAAATATTTTATTTTCTTTCAAAATTAATGTATCTCAGTGGTATCAATTTCATAAACATTTATGGATGATATGAGTATATAATGCTCACAACCAATCAGTAGAAAGATATAAATCAATTCAATACAAGTATAAATGAGCTCAAAATTAACTTCATATGACAATGTGTCATGATGTAAGCCATCGTAGGGCACCACTAGTATAAATAGTCATGTATGACATTGATAATATCACTTAAAATCCCTCATTCAGGTATCCTCAATATGATAAAGACAATTTAATGCATAATCAAGGCAAACAATATCAATTCAAGCCCCCACTCGAACATCATAATTATATATTCTCTCAAGTCTATAATAACACTCATATAAGTCACCACTTGGCAACACAGAGATGATAAACTATCAAAACCACAATATATTCAAAACTTAACCAAACATAGCCTTTTCCATAAAATAGGTCTATTTTTTCAAAAAATGACATCATTAGACTAAATCATTAAAAGGAAATTGTGCCAGTTAAAAACATGCTTTGATAAGATATACTAGACCTCAATAAGTACATCAACTATTACATGCTTTAAGTATTTACTAAGCTTCAGTCATTCCATAAAAAGGTAAGAGTAGCATAAGTATCCGCTAGAAGATCACTATGTTTGATACAAACTCATAATTATGTAATCATTATCCATTATTCAAGGTCACTAAGACATCAATATACAATCTACTCTAAGGATATTTACAAATAGTAATACTGACTAAGATAGGATATTATCTAACTACAATACATCAAAAGACCAAGGTACCTGAAATGCTCACCATTTCATCTAAAAAAGATCCTTAATCCTAAATGATTCACAAAATACAGACAAGCAATCACACAATATGTAAAAACTTCAAAGAAAGTCAAGGTACATCTCAATTTACCTTTAATAAAGATCTATAAGTTAAAACACAGTCCAAATCATCAAGTGAAAGCTCTACTCCCTCGAATCAACACCAAACACATAATCTAATCAAATATGACATCTACAAGTCAGAAGGTGATACAAGATAGAATAAGTAAAAATTAAATAATAACAAAAACAATGATAAATAAAAGTACAAAAATGAAACCCTAACACTAAGAACTCAAAATTAATATAAACAAAGATAAAAGGATAATAGATTAACACAACAATGGTACTAATAGTAAATCATGATTATACTAAAATCACTACGTCCTATTAAGAATCCAAACAAGCATCGAATCTATAGAGACACCCTCAAGAGAAATGATGTTCTCAAGAAAGAAGTCCCCTCAATAGTTCAAGCAACAAGGCCTTAGCTTAAACCCTCACAAGAGTTTAACTCTTTCAATTCAACATAGCAAAAAGTTTAACTCTTTCAATTCAACATATCAAAATAGTCTATCTAAAAATGAGCTAATTTCAACTATGTATAGCTTACACTACTAATTACAAAAATACCTTTAATGAAATAAGGGTCTTCTAAGAAGAATGAGGCTTGTATGTCAAAAATAGCCACTTTGTATCCATAGCCTCTTTCTTTATTTTCTTTCTTTTACTTCTACTTTCGCATATTCTCGAGCTTTAATTCTTTATTCCACTATATTGATGAAGCTTGGCTTGCATCAAAAGTAGTCCAACGATACCCATATCAACTTTATTTGATCCAGATCTAAACTCGCTTTGAAAATTATTTCCAAAGACATAAGGGAAAAATGGATTTTATTTTAGAATGATGTTCCTCATGATAAAAAGAGTCTATATTTGGAAATTTATGCAAAAATGAGGTGGAACAGACTTCAAATCAAATAAAATTAATTTTACAATTTACCTGATGAAACCCCAAAAATCATGTTTAAAAAGAAGGATTTGAAAATATATTTATAAGGAAATCAATGAAAAATAATGATTACAAAGTTTAGAAAAATACCCATGGAAGAAATTTCAAAAACCCCTTTGAAATCGCCAATTCTGAGGTCTTAAGCTCCAAAAATAGAGAAAATATGTTTTGGGTCCAGAGTAGAATTAATATTCTATCCAGGTCAAAAGGACTTCGCGAATGTGAGCCCCCTGGTCATAATTGTGAGGTTGCCTCAACACGAACCTTCACGAATGAGAAGAGACAACAACTCAACCCTTTGCAAATGTGAGCCTCTGGTTGCAAATGTAAAGGTGGGGATATCTGAGTTTCTTGAATGCAACCATAATAGCCATGAACTCAAGAAAAAAAGCATGCACTAGATATCAGCAAAGAGCCAAAAGTTGTTGTTCTAAATATCCTCTGAACAGGCCCTTAAAATTTGTTCGTGACCTCATAAAAACAAACCAATAATGCTACTTGACTAAATTTGATATTCTAGACTCAATAAAACTATCAGAATCTTGAAAAGAGACTGTTTACAATGAATTAGACACTGGAATCCCTTTTAGGCTATTTTAATTAGTTTCTCATCTAAGAGGTCAAAATGCAAAATAAGGGCTTAAGTTTTGAACTAACCATGCTTCTAACTCAAAATCCACATTCTAGATCTAATTAAACTATCTAAATCACCATTCGAAATTTAGAACATAAAATATTGATCAAAGTTAAACTAATCTATTTAAGGATATTCAAACTCACAAATTCATATAAAATACTCCTGAATATATCGAGGACTGTGAAAACCATTCCTATAACTCATAAGTAGTATAAAGAAATAATAAGGAAGGGAAAATAGTCAAAATATCCTTACTGGAGTCTCCACTAACTACATGAGGCTTACTCCCTTCCTCTACTCACTTTTGGAGGAAGGAAAGAAATGGTTGAATGTAGAACAATCAAACTCCATCACTATATGGAATTATTTGGAAAAGAAGTTCCCCATTTGATTCTTCCCATCTGGTAAGACTATGAGGTTACGTAGAGATCTCAATTTTAAGCAGAAGCTAGACGAGAACCTATAGCATGCACGGGAGAGGTTTAAATCTCTTCTTAGAGATTATCCATATCACCAATAGAAGAATGAGGTATTATCTCATACTTTTTTTGAAGCCCTTGACCATAACACAAAAATTTGTTAGATTCAGCTACAAGTGGTCAAGATTTAAAGAAAACTTATGATGAGCTTTATATTATTCTTAATCAAATTGCACAAGGTAATCCTGATTAGTAATTAACTAGAGTCTCACAAGGTAATGGTTAATCTGGGATCTAATGAAAAGGTTAGTAACACGACACTTTGAGGCTTACAAGGTAAAGAGTGAAATTTTCTAATGAGTCCATAACACAGTTGATGATACATAATTTGTCAAATTCTGCATGCAAGGTATTAGAATAGTTTAATAGTGCATGATAAATCTACGAAGTTAGAATCCAGGGGGAGCACAAGCCTAGTGTTTGTTCCAAATTGATTACAACCAAAAGCGTTCATCCTTTTCACTTTTTACTATTCCAGCAAATCCCCTCATTTACTTTTCTACAATACTCGATGATTTTATCAAGTTTAAGAGATAGTTGCACGTATTACCATAGATTCAACCCCAACCTAGGTTGGTTACTATACTTTGACATCGATCACTGTAGACTTCTAAGGAGGTATACTTTTAGGTGACATCAAAATTTTGGCATCACTATCAAGGAATACGGTTGTAGATTTATTAATTAAAGTTGTTGAAAATTTTGGGTTTAATTTTCTTATATTTTGCTACTCTTCTGGATATGACATATTTATAAGAGGAAGGGTGGAGTAATGATGACTACTTGTTTATAGATCCTTACCCTTTTGATATAGTGCATTGTTGTAGGAGTGTGATAAATATATTATGGAATCACAATGAGAGCATGATAGAAACATTGACACACCTCACAAAAAGAAAAAAGAAGATTTCAGTCAAAAGGTTGATAGGTTTGGCTTGGAGATTTACATCTTAAAAGGAAACTTGAATGCAAAGGTTGATGTATGTAATGACCAACAATTTAGTTATGAGTTATGTGAGGCAGAAAAACATCTTCTAAGCCAAATTGAGGAGATAAACTTGGAGGAGTGTGTGAGGCAAAAAAAAAATTTCTAAGCTGAATTGAGGAGCTAAAATTGGAGGAGTCAACACTTAATCAGACTTTTGTGGATGTTTTCACTTTCAGAAAATCACACTAGAGCTACGTGAAGATGTAAATAATAATGTCATTCATGAGTTGGGATGTAATGGACCTCATTCTAAGTATTTTTTCATATTATATTGGACAGTGAGATATTAATCAAGCCATCTGATTTTATGGAAGAGTATGAAAAAGAGGAAGAATATGTCTATATTCATACCACCACCCCTTGATCATAGTAGAAAATTGGAGAAAAAACTTAAGTGCGTAATTTATAAGTTCAAAATGGAAAGAAAAATTGGAGGCCAACCCTTTGGCTACCTTGATGAAGTCTGAGTAATATAGGTACCCACATCGTGCCATGACGTTAAATCAGGAGTTGCATGGTAGGCAACCTATGGGCTATTTGGTGAAGTTTGAGTAACAAACATAGCCTCATCATGTCGCGACATTAAATCTAGCACCACTTGGGAGGCAATTCAAGGTACTTGTTATGTTTGCATTTGTGTTCATGATTGGCGTCGGATATACACACCTATGGTACCACAGGTATGTTTATAACTCTCTTGTTTTGTAGTGATCTAATGCATTGGGGATAATATATGATTATAAGTTGAGGGTGGGGCTGCTTGTGGGTCTAGATGCCCTCTTGGGGTTTTTTATTATTGTGCATCTTTTCCCTGAATTTTTCTTCTTGTCGTATTGTGTTTTGTTTCATGTTATGTTGTTTATATTTAACTAGGAGAAAAATAAATACTTAAGTCAGTTGATGGGTTTTGACTGTGCTTAAAGTGTTTTGGAGAAAAATGATACCCCTCCAAAAATTTTGTTTTAGAACTGTGTGATGTATATATATGTGACCATTGTGAATCTTGTTATGGCACTAAGATTAGGGACATAATAATCATAACTAACAATTGCATGAACCAGATAGGTAGTATCTTGTAATGCAACCCTACGTCATGTGTATGTGAGATTCTTACTTTGTTCCCTTTGTGTGATGAATCTAGAACTTGCCCAGTTAGTCTTGCCTAAGTTGTAGGATAGTCGGTTAGGAAAGGATCATGGTCGTTCTTGAAATCAGTCCAGTGTTAGCCTAAATGACCTTTCAAATGTGAATAAATATCTCTTGATCCCTATTTTGAGCATGTATAGACTATTTTATTGTTACATATTTCACCTTTCCATTTTTGTTACAATAAACATGTTTTGGCCCTGGTTCTCCTTGGACATTGTACACCTCGACTCAGGCAAATCATCTAAGTTGAGAGTGGCTATCATAAGGGTGCGTAATTTGAAGTGGGTATGAAAAATTTTAAATAAAAGAAAATAAATTAGGGCTAGGTGTGGTAGAAAAAATGAAAAAAAAAATAAACGCAAAAAAAAAGAATAAAATACGCCACACCCAACCTAAATGTGCAATAAAAGAACAAAAAGGGAGAAATAAGGGTGGAATAAACAAAAGTTAGTTAATAAGTTGACCCTAAAAGTATGTTTAGTTCCAAGGAAGCTTATTCACTAAATTACCATATGTACCATACCAGCCCCCAAGCTTACATTACAAGAAAGTAAAGCCCTATAGTGATTCTAACCTGACTGTCTGAAAGATAAAGTCAAGAAAATAAGGGCAAGCCTATGGTATTCTGTGGACATTGTTGAAACTTCTTTGAAAGTGTGAGTATCTCTTGATGTGTACCTACATTTTCTCTTGATGTGTCCCTACATTGACGCGCATGATTCTATTGAGAGATTGGGACTTCTTTGTTGTGACAATGTGTGGGTTGTATTGCTAGCTGCTTATTTGTTTGGATAGTGTAGCTTGTGCATATGCTTGATTGCTTTTTGATAAGGTAATGCCATATCTTTATTCTCTTGTGTCACATTATTGTGCTTCATTGATATCCAAACAATTGTTTTTAAGTGTTAAGGAAATAAGAGGGGGCAATGTTCTTGAGCTTAAAAGTTGGAAATTGACTGCGTAGGTGTCTTAGGTTTCTCTTGGTTAAGCATTATTGGGTTGTTTTGTTGTGTTTTATTGCCTGAGTACATGAAAATTTCTAAGTTGAGGGTCTTTATGTATAGTTTCATAGAACTTTTGATGCTTAAAACCAAGAAATATGCATGTACTTAAGGCTATTTTGTTGGATTTGTTACCTAAGACTATAAGAGAGTACGAAAAGTATAATGTCTATGATGATAATAATGCCTGGATAGACACACGACCAAGAGAAGTAGTGTTTTGAAGTATTTTGTAGGAAACTAGGTGTTGGAAGCTAACATGAAAAAAAGAAGTCGAAAGATGAAAAGTGACTGCCTACTTAGGGTACTTACGCCCCGTAGGTGCCACCTAAGGGACTTAGGTAGGGGCATAGGTGGCAAAAATACCCTTTTGATTTCTAGGGTTTCCATGTAATCTATAAATATCCTTTTGATGTTTTTTTAGGTAATAGATGCATAGAGAGGCTCATATATTCCCTTTGGGGCTAAGTTTAAATACTTTATATTCTCTCATAAACATCTTTTGATTCCAAAATTGATTTTTGAGCTTGGAATTCTTGTGTTCTTGGGTTTTATTTGAATACTTGATTCGACCCTTTGGGTTTTCTACTTTCATTATTGTGATATTATCTCTATGTTTTTGTTTATGAATTCCATGAATTTTCTTGCATCAATGAGCGGCTAAATCCCTTTGCTAGGGTTGTGGGAACCGTGGCTGATTAATGAAGTTGAGGTAGAGCCAAGTCATTCTAGATATAGATTCTTGCATGTATTGTGGTTTTCTTCGATTTAATTAGTTTCTTAGTGGTGGCCAACTTTAAGAACCCACATTTATTGCTTACTTTAAAAATGAAGTAGGGATTGGGAAAAGAAGATCATGACAGTAATTTAAAGTTAATTGTAAATCTAAGATAATCATCTTCATCTACTTAAAATGATTATTTTTCATCTAATAACTTGAGACTCACAAGGTAATAGTTAATCTGAGATTTGGGGCAAGGGTTAGTAATGCAAAACTCTGAGACTCACAAGGTAAAGAGTCAGATTTTCCAATGAGTCCACAAGACAGTTGGTAATACATAACTTGTCAGATTCTGCATGTAAGGTTTTGGAATAGTTTGATAGTGACCGATAAATCTACAGAATTAGAAGTCCACTTTAGCAGTTAGGGTCGCTTTAGCGGGCCTCACTTAAGTGGTAGGGTGCCGCTTTAGTAGACCCTGATTTAGCACAATGAGACCGTCGTAGTAAACCTTCATCCAAACAACACCATGTCTAATTTTCTTGCACAAACACACCACTAGCACAACATATAAACCCACAAGAAATGTTTGTATCATTCAATTTACCCCTCAATTCTAAAACATCAACAATTCACACCACAAAATTCTCACAGACCAAAAATCATAAACTAGGCGGCCATACAAATTTGTAACCATTTTCAATAATTCATGGGTACTCATGACTTTCCCATGGTTTACACACCAAGATATTTGCTTCCAATCTATACTTTACACAAAAACTAACTTAAAGTCTAACATAAGGAATCAAAATTTGCACCTAAATTTGACCCTAAGTAATGAAACAAGGAGAAAAATTTATCAGTCACAGAGTGAGAGAGATAAGGAGGCATAGCTGATGTTTCGTACTGAGAATTGTAACGTAGAACAACTTTTAAATATTTTTAAAAGTGATAAAGTGAAAGGGGATCAGTTATTTGAGAGTATATGTATAAAAATGGCTTGTATAATGTTGCCTCTCCATTTTTGAATTTGCATCTTTCTTGACATTCTCACCCCGAAATAAACTAGAGTCTTCACAAGGGATTTACTTGAATTTTTCTTGCAACTCTAGTATTCCTTCTTTAATTTCGGCATCCTTAATTATTTTTGGCATGGTTGTTAGGCAAATAACCATGAATTATTCACATCAATCTCACCTACATCTTCATTGGAACCATTTCATTACAACTATTTGTGACCATTTGGCATGTAATATCATATGCCTCAATTTTTGCATTCAATGCGGTTTCCAATTTTGGGTATCCAATTCAATTTGAACCGCACTTGGAGTTGCTCAACATGAAATTTAAGAGATTCATTCACCATTAGTAACATTCTATCAATTTGATCCTTATCGAATTCAAGTAGTTGAGTTTGATTCAATATCCACTCTTAGCTCACAATTTCTTCTTTGTCACATTTGTCTTCACTTTGAGACTCAATTATATATTGAAAAAGTCCACCCATGGAAAAATCAATGTTTTTAAAAACTTCATCATTATCTTGTTGGAATAGGTCTCACTATTTAACCAAGACTTCTCCACATTCTCCATTCTTCTCATTGTGATTTTCAACATCTCCTCAACTTGTTTTTTTTTAGAATCCAAAGTTCTTCATCACAACTATGTTTATTTTCTTAAACTCGAGCCACCTTTACCTTGACAATTTTCCTGTGAGTCATCGTTCATTTTTGGCTCAACCATGACTTGAAGCCTCTTCTCCAAAAATGTCATTTTGAGAATTAAGCACACGTATGACACTTAAGAGATCATCATCTCCACACAAATCTTTTTCTTTTTCACATTCCTCTCCCAATGTTGTCATGGATTAATGCAGGAGATACATATGATTAATGCAGGAGATACATATCCTCACCTATTATTGTCATCCGGTCTACGATAGTTTGAAGAATTGATTACACACCTTTCTGTCTGGTATGTTAACCTTCCTTTGCCACATTATGAGACCTATCAAACTCACAAGAAGAACTAGCATTTTCATTGGCATAACTAGTGGAAGGGGCACAATAATTGAGACAATCACTCTAATTCCAAATCAACCTTCACACAAGGAACAATCATAATCTCTATAAGATCAAAATGGTGCACACATCTCTCTCAGAGGAGGATTTCTACACTTTTACCAAAAGCAGGATCCTCCATAATATGGACATGGATCATCAAAATACGATTAGCAACCACCAAACTCATTTTGATTCCATGATTCCATAATAACAAGTATAACAAAAAAAACAAAAATCTAACTAACACAAGAAACAAAAGAAAATCATGAACACATATTCACAAGTTCGAATGAAAGCAAGTAAACTAAAATTTCAGACTAACCTAATCCACCAAATTACTCCCCGACAACGACACCATTTCTAATATTACTAAAGCGCACTATCAAATATGAATGTACGCGGTTGCTAGCAATATAGTTAACCAATAACAGTCGGTATTGAATCCACTAGAAATATCATGGCTAGCGTTGAGGAAGTAAGGACAAAAAGTAATTCGCTAAAATACAAATAAAAATACAAGTATTTTGGGGTTTTTTAATATATAAAAGTGAAACATGGATAAAACTAATTTAAAATATGAACAAGCTAACAATGGTTTCATAATAATGAAAAACAAGGAATATGACACGAGGAATCAATTCTATCAACAATCAATCGTATTCAATTAACTGCTCATGATTTAACCACATGTTTAGAAAATTACCCCTAGAAAATTAGCCTTGGACTAAAAATCAACCTCAAATGTATTTTGACCATTGAGGGTTTAGTCTTCACTTGTTCTTTCAAATCAAGTTAAGAATCATGAATTAAAAAATTAACTTTTGGGTGAGCTCGGATTTGACTATATCTAGCAACATGTCCCATAAGAGGGTCATATGTCCCAAATCACACAAAACTAATCTTTTCCAACCTCGATTAGCTATTTCAAGCACTAATAGTGGTAGATGAGCAAACCCCACTCCAATATCCTCTTTCAAGCTCAACTAGAGTAGAAATGGTAAAATATAAGATTAAATTAGATGGGCAAAACCCATTTCCAAATCATTTGTCATCACTCAATAAAAAAGTATAAGATTGAATCAAAATCCAAGTTCAACACCTAATCATTACATTATCTCTAACTACTAACACTCAAGTATCAAACGTACCTAAAATTCTATTCAAAATAAGAAAAAAAGGAAAGCTTTGAGAAATTAACAATACAAAGCTTGCAACTTTCAAGTTCAGCGGTGTTGGTTAATAACCCTAGCTTCCAAAGTAGTAAATTATGCCAAAGATTTATTTGGAATGGCTTGGATTTAGTTTTAAGCGATTTGGGATCGTATAGTGTGTAATTTTAGCTTTTCCCTTGAAATCTACTCCGATGATCGCTAAAGCACTTGATTAACCACTAAAGTGGCATGTTGACTTTGACTGGGCCATTATAGCAAATAATATGGTCAGAAAAGAGGTTGTTGACCAAGTTAACCAACTGCTAAAGGGATCAAGAAGGCTGCTAAAGAGGCATTGACCTTGTTGATTGGAGTACTAAAGCGGTCAAAATAGCTGCTAAGGTGGCCTGACTGGCTGCTAAAGTGCACCTCAGGCTGCTTTAGCGGTTCCTGATGGCATTTTCTGAGATATACTTCTGGCTCTTCATGTTCAGTTCTTTTTCTTTATTTTTGACTCTTTTTCATCTCATTTCCACTTTTTTCCATTGAAATTTCTTGTAAACTTAAAATACCTAAAATAAAAATACTTCAAAGGATAATAAGCATCATATTATGAATTATGATGCAAAATCATGAGAAAAGAGATACAAATGAGTGACAAAATCACTGCTCATCAAATATCACGATCCAACCAGTCATAATTGTCACCTATCCTAACCTACGGTGGGAGAATTATACTAATATCAACTCTTACCAACTCATTGTTACTTCCATATTCACCTTTAATTAATTGTTAGTTTAAATAAATGTAAAAGATTGTTCATTAAATATCTTAAACTAACTACCAAATCGACATTAACATCCAAAGAATAATAGAGTGTGAAAACCTCTATTTATTACGAACACAGGACAAGAAGTCATCATACAAGAACATCTAAGATAAAAACCAAGTCTAAAGATAAATGAATGCCAAAACAAGAAATAAATATGGATGTCTTAGTCCCCTACAAAAGGGATGAGGATAATGAATAGAAGATTCAAAGATTGCTCAGTCATGGTGCTCACCTTTTAAGTTGAACCTGGTATATCTAACTAAAGGCGAGGTCTTATCTCAAATGCCAAAATGCACTCTGCACTCGCAAAAAATAAGAGCATAGGTAGCATCAGTACAACAACACAAACTGGTAGACACCATAGGCCAACTCGACCCGATGCCATATGAATAAGCAAATCAAATAAATATAAAGTGGTCATCATTGAACTTATAATCAAACACAGTCAATCAAGTATGAAAATCACATAAGAAGAATACAAGACCACAATCATATATATTTATACTTAGTCAAATTCACTCATCAATTTCATCAAAATATACAACTATAATTGAACTTTCAAAATATGTGAATGAATGTATGAATGCTAGATGTGCACATCATCACTTTCTGTTCTCATTCTCATTAATATAAGCATCATCTCATGACCATCATAATCATTTCAAACCTCATGAACCTTAAAAGTTATATTTAAACATCATCACCATCACCATCACCGTCAACTCAACTATATCAGTATAATTAATAAACAATGTAGTCAATAACCATAAGTAGTGCTCGAAGGATATTACAAAATTCAATTGTCATATAAGCATCGAGTCAGGAAAGTCTAATTGCTACAATAAATAATAAACTACCTAGAATTCTTTCTCAAATTCACCTTTAAGTCACACTTTATCTTTTTCTTTTCTTTCAACTTGTTCTTGATCTATAACAACAAGAACACATGCTCATTTCAATAATTCATCCTCTTTTAACTACTAGATATTAATATCTACTATTTTTAACCATAAAATTACCCTATTCTATTATCTTAGGATTTTCTATTCCTTAAATATCATGAAGCCTGTTTGAACACACATAAACAACCATAATTCTATAGACGTTAGTGTTTTCTAGGGATAAACTCAAAATTTAACCATTAATTTATTTTTAATAATTTTCTAAGGTTATAAGAAGTAATTTCAAGTCTACGATGTAATAACTTACCTCCAAGGATGAAAACCTCTAAATTTTCTCAAGAAATCGCCTTCCTTAGAGCTTCTTTGCATTTTTCAAATAGTGAGGAATGGAAAAGATTTTTGGGTTTTTAGAAATGTCAAATTCTGCATATTACCACTGCAATGGTTAATTTACCTCTACAGTGGAACTTCTATAAATATTTAAATTACCAGTGTAGCAGTTTGCACCTTAAAATAGAGATTTGTTGCACGGTACCACTATAGAAGTTACTTTTTCCAATGTAGCAGTCCGAGTTAGAAACTCGATACCTCTCTTCAGCTATGATTATTTTATGACATACTTCATGAATTACAATATTGTGAACTAATCCCTCCATGGTAATAACCATAATCATAGTTCTATAACTCTATTTCAAGTACCAATAGTTGCTACGACTCTCCAAACTATTTTCTTTCTAATCATCACATCAAAAACAATATAAACAATCACACCACTACTATATTTAATAGGACTAACACCCCGTCTAAAATAGCCCAACATTAGACTAATTTCTCAAAAATTAGCCAAGGGAATACTAAGTGCTAATTTTGCCCCCTCTTTCAATGTAACAATAAATTAGGTCACTACGTTAGATATCAATTTTTCATTCATTCATCCTTGACTGAAAATTAGCCCAAAAAACATATCATGTCAAAGGGAAAGTAACTGGGTCAATGAATAAGTATGAATGTCATTTGCACATGTCCGTCTCTGTCTCTCATATAGCCTCTTCAATATTCTGATTCCTTCATTAATCCTTCACACAAAGAATGACTTGGTTACTCAACTTTCTTATATCCTTATCTAATATAGAAATTGGTTCCTCTTCATAAGACAAGTCCTTATCAACTAATTTAGATTCACAATGAATGATGCAATCCCATCCCTATAATACGTCTTTAGAATAGACATGCAAAATACCAGGTAAACCCCAAACATACTACAAGGTAAGACTAGTCTGTATGAAACTAACCTTTCTCCTTTTAAAATATCAAAGGATTTAATGTATCTTGATCTCAACATCTTTCTTCTTAGGTCACAGATTCAATAGTACCTTATCCCTCTTCTTGAGCTTCACATCTCTCACTTTATTATCTGCATATTCTTTTTGTTGGCTTTAAGTCGCTATGAGATTTTTTTATATGAATCTCACTTTTTCCATCAAGTCCTTGAGCATATCGATGCCCCAAGGCCTCACCTTAAATTCATCAAACCACCCAATTAGAGACCTACACTTCCTACCTTATAAGTCCTCAAAAGAAGCCCTGTTAATACTAGAGTGGTTGCTATTATAGTACAAAAATTCACACAATGGTAGGTATTGGTACCATTGACCCTCAAAGTCCATAATACATGCCAAAAGTATGTCCTCAAGCTCTTGGATAGTTCACTTTGACTGGTTGTCGGTCTGTGGATGGAAAGTTTTACTTAGATCAAATCTAGACCCCAATTCCAACTAAATTTCTTCAAAAAATTAAAGGTAAATTAAATAACTCTATTTGACATAATCAACACTAGCACTCTATGTATCCTTAGGATTTATTTCACATAAATCTTTGCCAACTTAGTTGCGTTATAATCTACTCTCACCAAAATAAAATAGGCCAACTTAGTCAAATAATCCATGACCTATGTATAAAAGTACTTCCTCAATGTTTTTGGAAGACCTACTAAAAAGTCCATCATTATCCTCTATCACTTCCATTCCAAAATAGATATTCTTTGAAATATACCATTACACTTTTGGTTTTAATACTTGACCTGTTGGTAATTTTGACACTTGGTTACAAAATCCACAACGTTTCTCTTTATTTTTCATCGCCATTAGTGTTTCTTCAAGCCCCTATACATATTGTTGGCACCCAAATGTATAGAGTACATAAAACTATGAGCCTCTGCAAGAATAGTTAGAATTAAATTTCCTTCACTGGGTATACATGATATCTCGCTAATCCTCAGTTCTCCCTCATCATCAATAATGACCTCTCTCGTCTCCCCTTATAACAACTTTTCTTTGAGGTTGCTTAGATTCTTATCCTCAAACATCCTATTTTTTATTTGATCATAAAATATGGACATGACCTACACATGTTCTAACACCTTTCCTTTGCTAGTTTCCTGCAATCTTAAAAAATCATTAGCCAAAGATTTTACTTCTCTCGCCAATGAATGCCTGGACACCTCTAACAATGCTAAACTTACCATGCTTACTGATTTCTATCTCAATGCATCCGCCACCATATTAGCTTTGCCTATGTGATACAGGATTGAGATATTGTAGTCTCTAATCAACTCCATCTATTGTCTCTATCTTAGATTCAGATCTCTCTGAGTGAACACATATTATAAGCTGCAGTAGTCTGTGAACACTTCACACTTTATCCCGTAGAGATAGTGTCTTTATATGTATAAAGCAAACACTATAGCTATCAATTCTAACTAATGAGTAGGATAGTTTTTCTCGACTTTAGTTTTCTCAAAGTATACATAATTACATTCTAATCTTGTATCAAAAAACCACCTAAACTCAACTGTGAGGTATCATAATATGCAGTGAAATTCTTACACTCAATAGGCAACATTAGTATTGGGGTTGAAGTCAATGAGGTTTTAAGATTTTAAAAGCTCTCATCACACTTTTCACCCCACATAAATGAAACTTGATACTATCATTGATCCTTTAAAACCATTCACTCGTAGTAGATAAAAAGATCTTCAAGATCTTAAAACTATGTTTGTGAGGAAAGAGGCTTTAAAGGAACTTAAAGGGTATCAAAGAAAGGCATTCAATGTATGGAAAGTGAATCAATGTGAAAGGGGGGAAGATAAGGGCTAACTGTGCAAATAGATACTTCTTAAATTCAAAGAATCACAAAAAAAAAAAGCCAAACAAAGCCCTTGTTTTATTAAGGGCATATTTGTTAAACAAATTGTCATTTTATTTCCTTAGTATAAATAGGACATTTATTTATTTTACTTAGGAGTTTTGATGAATATTGATTGATATTTATGGTTCTACTTAGTGAGTAGTTAGTGAGTACTTAGTCTTGGTGAACTCTCGAAATTGTTAGTAAACTTATTTTTCTTGATTAATCGAAGGTCATCCATTTATGGTTATTTTGATTTTTCTTTGATTTATTGAGAAGGATTGATTTTAAGTTGTTGAAATCAATTAGGAGGTGAGGATTTTAACTCCTTGCTGCCTATAATTTCAAGAGCTTGAGTATTAACCTCATATTCGTTTCCTTTTTATCACAAAACTAAATTTTGGGATTTTGATCTCTTCAAAATTCCAAAAATCTCAAAAAAAAATCCATTTTTTTTGTTTTGATTTGTTGTTTTTTACACGAGATCCTTATTCTCTAGTGTCTTTTGAGTCAAAATTCAAAAATTTCATCCAATTTTGAGTTGTTGAGAAGATTCTACCAGTGAAGGAGTTTAAAGGTTTGAAACTTGAAAATAGATTTTGAAGATTAGAAATGATTCAAGGTGTAATTTTTTTTTGGATTTTGTTGTCTAGGTTGACGGAAAGCTACTCTTAAAATTTGAGACAATTTCATGAAGAATTGAAGAAGTTATAAATTTTAGTGTTCTTGAAGTTCATCATGTTCTTCATGTGTTCTTGAGAAAAAAGAGTAAAAGGGAGCATTTGATCCAAAAAGGGAAAAAAAAGTGTTAAAGGTGTTGGTGGGCCACTTGTGAAAATTTAAAAAACTAAAAAAAAAAAAAATTCCACGTCTATTGCAATATCAAAGCTGACCAGGTCAACCCCACCACATAAGTGTCACATAGGCACCACACAGAAGCCGACCAAACCTACTGCCACATTAGCAGTAGACAAGCAAAACCTAGCGCATGTACAGCGTGTGGGTTGCAACTTCAGAGAGCATTTTTTTCTCAGTTCTCAATAGTTAGTCATTTTTTTAGATCCCAAGTTTTGGGACCCGAAAAAAAATTGTGTCCAAATTTCTTGACTATTTAGCAAGAAATTTACATATTTATTACTTTTAACTAGTTTTAAATCATTAAATTCTTTATTGATACCTCATTTAAGAAACATAAGTAAATTTTCTTCTTTTATTACTTAGTTTTTTTTTTAATTCCGATTTTTTTCGTACTTCTTTTCTTCAACTTTTCTTATCCTAATTCGTTGATTAACTTCTTGATTCAAGTATTTTATCCTTCAATCGAGTTATCCTTCTTTCAAGAGTTCTAAGAATCCACTCCACTACAAAGTATAAGTGATCTTGAATTGATTAAGCCAAGCTAATTCTCTACCAATTTTGAGACAGCGCTTTGGGAAGTGAGTTGAGAGCTTACATATGAGTGACATGAGCCCTTTTATGCTAATATTGTTTGTTAAGCTCTGTAGGTACCATTTCAAATGAAATTCCAAGTGCAGAAGGCTCCAACAATATCTTGGAGACCATCACCTACCTCACCAAATAAGTAACGAAAATGAATGAACAATTAAGAGGTATAGAGGAAAGGTTGGTGTGGGCAGAGAGAGGGAAATCACTTCAAATATAAGATGAGGGAGTAAGGATGGCATCGGTTCAATCCACCACCATTACTCCTCGGCAAGCTCACGAGTTATGTGTCACAAATCGATTTACAAGTCAAGATGGTACCTACTAAATCCCACCAGTAGGTTAGACAATACCATAACCCAGAGCTAACACAATGGGTTACTTCGGTAGAAATGCCCAACTGGGCCAAAATACGAACACAAGTCATGATCAAACAATGTTCCAACATAAAGAAAATATTCAAACACAGATACTAAACCCTACAAACTTGTAATATCAGTACAAGAGCATCTAAGTATGATAATAGGAAAATATAACCCTAAAATCTAAAGTTTTCAATACATATGTCTTGAACACAAAAAATTGAACTAAATTTAATGGGAAATGCGTAACTCGAAACTCCAAAAGCTCACTCTATCTTCGGGAGATCAACACTGCATGAAATCAACTCAACGATGGCAACTAGCAATCGAATCTGCACCAAAAAAGTACAAAAGTGTAGTATGAGTACCAAAATAATGGGTACTCAGTAGGCATCATGGGTCGACTGCGCTAAATCATGATATAAAGATGATGTAAATCAAGATAATACATCTAAGTTAAGGTACAAAATCGAACCCAAATTATCTTTATCATCACCGTATACAATAGATAATCAAATCAGAACAATAATATGAGATATTGAATCAATACACGCCAAATCCATCATATGTAGAAAGTAAATGATCCAAAGCGTAAATCAACACCAATACAATCACAACCACTTAAATACAAAGTTAGCGCCCATACACCAACTAGAATATAAAGTAAAAGAATGCATCAGGGCATCCCATACCACCGGAGAGTACACCCAAGAAGATAATAACAATAGTATATTTACCAACGTAACCAAATCTCAAACATTATCTAACCATATTCTGTATTTATCATCAATTGAACATCTCCCAAATCCCCCTTAGAAACTAACATCGCCAATAGATCATAATTTCATATCATTATTTCTATTAGATACAGATTAACCATATTTACTAATTACCCTATTTTAGTTAAGCAAGATTCATTATCTATTCCATTGGTTTTCTATACATCAAGTAAGACAATTATATAATAGGGAACTAGTCACCACATGTCCTATTTCAATTACTGACATCCTCAATTAACCATTATTTAGTACTAGCAATATTTACTAGGTGGAACCGAAACTTATAATAAATCCCTATCTCATCGACTAGTCTCGATTCATTAACCGGCATATTCCATTTCTACTAACTAGTTAGTAATACGTGGACTTCTCTACTTAGGAAGTGATTAGCATTAGTGAGCTATATTTGACATCCTAAGGATGACACCATACCCTTAATACACATACGAATGTATTCATAAAAAGCATAATCGTATATATATAAGTACTTGGTATTCATAGTATCATCACATCCTTCTGACTCAAATTGGGTATCAATATCACCATCATATCTTTTGGACTCGAACCAGGTATCAATATTATCGACATATATATATGTATATATATATGACATGAGTCAAATCCTGATCCATGTCGTATGGGCACCCCAAGCTTACATGAACTAGAGGCCACCCCAATAATTGACTGAAGTATCTCATCATATAATAGGAGTCGAAGGAACCCCAACTCACAAGTTAAGATTGCAGAAATAATATTATAAGTCAACATTAGATTAATGATAACTAACTCACACTCAATTTCATAGTTATTCATAATACCTCTATACAAATCCGAAGTCAACAAATGTATATGTCAAGACAAGCCTCCGACAATAGCCAAACAAATTCTAAAAGAGTCTAAGTCTAATCATAAGAGACCAAGAGATGAAGATCTTCTAGAGTAAGAAAGCTCACCACTCCAAGTCAATGCATGAACCACTTTGATTTACTAATCACTGTGCAGGAAAAGAAAAAGATACTCTGACCCCTATGTCGTATGGGGACATAGCGTTCGGAGACAGTTAGTGATTGAAATGTTAGCATGCAACTCAAGGATAAGTGATAAAATATCATCATCAATTAACATCATGTCAATATATCACATTTTATCTCATTCACACACTAACCCATACATATAAATGTATCATAGGCTAATCAAGATATTAAGGCTCATCATCAATCTTAAGAATTCATTCATTGGACATGAAGTGGGGGACTCCGAACCTCCACACTTATAGGTTAAATAATTCACATTATGCATAGGACTATAAACACATTCACATGCACTTAGACAACGGACTTCAACCATTCTTACTCAATCATTAATCAAGGACTTTAAAACATGCACAATCATTCAAACAAGGGGTTGTAGCCAATTAACCAAGGACTTTAACACATGCACAATCATTCAAACAAGGGGCTCTAGCCATACACACATCCAATTGGACATATCACTTCAACCATATGTCCAAAGATTCAATTGGGCAAGGTACTTTGACCTCATGCTTACACATTAAGCAAGAGACTCTAACCTCATGCTACACTTGGGCTCTAAAAATAGTCCATTTCATTTGACGAGGTTCACTAACCTCAAGAGATATCTTTAAGTATGGGACTTTAACCTCAAGCAATATCATTAGGCAAGGGGCTTGTCATGGCCCGAGGCTATGCCATAGTCGTGACAACGATGCTTACGATCTCAAAAGACCACAAGCTAATCCATGAACTGGTACCTGCTATGAGCACTAAATAATATGGTAATAAAATACGCATGTGCAAAAATAACTGAATAATGCCAAAGGTTTTAAGTACTAAGATTAATACAAAGAAATTCTCATAACCAAAATATAAATGAACATATTAAAATCTGTCTGAAAAGATTAACAAACCAACTGACTGTTTAAAGTGTCTGATAGCCTCTAAAACTAACTGAAAAGAGTTGATGGAATAGGTCCCAACTAACTCCAAAGAACAACTGAAAGAAAATACTGAAATACCATAGTAAACTAAAATAAACCACCATGTCCTTGATAGATGAGGACTCACCATAACTACTGCTGCTGATAGGCTGAACTATCTACACATGGCCAAGAGCCTAAGCATTTGAACATATGATATTAAACATCATAGCACAAAAGAAGAGTATACGATCAATACTTTGAATATACTGGTATGAGAGATGAATCAGTACTTTGAATATACTAGTATGACAGATAATGTTAGGTTGATATATGGGTTCATGTGCATGAATATTAACTGACTGAATGAATAACATGAGGTAACTAAATATAAATGCATCAAAACTGTGAAATCTGTGAATGCATGACCAAGCATATAATATGGTTCCAAAATAATCTGTAAACTAAAATACTAAAATACTGATAACTAAATAACTGATAACGATATGCTATGGTCAAATAAACCTGAAACTGAATTCTATAATGAATACTAGACTGAGACTGTGGGAGGTATCATCTAACCGACATTCCTCGATCTGAGCAAATTGGGGTCCAACCTGTGACCCCAATCAGAATGGAGTTAGTACCATGCCATGGGTACTAATAATGGTTGTGTGGATCCACTTAAAGGAAGTCCCGAAAGACTAAAGAGTCACCCTCTACTAGCAGCTGCCCTGGTGAGATATGTGTCAACCTTAAACTGGTAGGTTAACATCTCAAACCTATGCTAGCTATGTAGTTTTGGAATGCAGAGATTGCTACGAAGAGCCACACCCTCTACTGACAGGTGATCCCCCATCCCTGGGTTCGCTCGGTGCTAAATCCTACTCCTAACTGAACTAATTCAGATTATTGAACTAATCTAAGTTTAATTGATTATGAAAACTGACTAAATGAATAATACTCATACATATCTGAAACCATTATGAAATATACTGAGACTAAATAAACAGCTAAGTTTTGGGTATTCATAACCCCCAACATTGAATAGAAGTATTGATAAAGACATATATAGCTTTACAAATCATAATAGAGATCATTGTTCAAAATTCATCTCTTAGGCATTTCATCAAACACACGAGGGTCATGAGTTAAAACATAGGAATAGTTAAAACATATGATAATATCATAATTGCAGTATAAAAAACATGGGTTAACGATTTAACATGCAAATAATCATTATTCAAATGTGTCAAGGGATAGTTGCAATAAAATCAGTGGTAAACATGATTCAAAATCAAAGTTCATATGAGCTTCATGGATATAATTCTTAATAACATGTAAAAACCATAATTTAAAACTTAAAAATGGATTGTTGGAATCCATGGGTGAAAAGGGCCCATGGATGAACATCAAACATACCTTAAAGCTTTAATCTTAAAAGAGAATTAACTTTTCTTGAACGTTCTTGGATTGGGAAGCACAATTTCTTGGTTTTCTTGAAGGAAAGATGCTTGAACTTGATGAACTTGGAGAAGGTTTAGGGTTTAAAAAAGAGAATTTTTTGGGTATATAATGCTTTAACTGAAGGTTAATCCCGTGTTTTCATGGATTGGGGCGACGAGAAAAGACAAGACCGCCCCTCTGGGATTTAAGTTCATAACTAGAATGCCGAATTGAGCATCACCATGATATGATGAACCTCTTATCGCTATACCTACCATGACGCGATGCAATCATGGTGAGGTGCTGGAAATGAAATCTAAATATGCCTCAATCCTTGTTCAAAAATCTGAAACTTCCCCGAGATATGCTCCTTATGTCTCTGAACATGAATTAACTTTAGAACTTACGTATCAAGGTCGAGAATGTCACTTTAAAAATCACTGAATTTAAGAGGCCAAAAATAACACTAAGTCCCCAACGCATAGCAAAATTTTCAGGTTCTAAGCCTCTTATGCATGCACTATGAGCTGAACTGAGCTATGAATAATACGGGGTATTACAATATCTCCCCCTTGGGAACATTCATCCTTGAATAAGAACTAATTAAGTTGAGAATACTGAGGGACCTAAAATTATATATTGAACATGCATAATTGAAGACATGGTTATATGACTGAGTTTGAAACATGATACATGACTGAACTAATTCATGAATGCATGCAATGACAGGAAGATGATTATATAGGTGGAACTGAGAATGGAAAAGAGATAATCTAAGGAAAACTGTTACCTTAAGCTGAGTCTGAGTTTGTGGAGAAAAGATGAGGGGTACTTGGTACACATGTCTTCTTCTGCTTCTTAAGTCGCTTCCTCAATGGATTGATTTCGCTAATGAACTTTGACCAAGGGAACTTTTTTGTTCCCCAGTATTCGAATTTGACGATCAAAGATTTCAACTGGGATTTCTTCATAAGAAAGACTGTCCTGAAAACCCTACTTTCTAAAGGAACTACTAAGCTGGGTCGCTAATATACTTCTTTAACAAAGAGACATGGAACACCGGATGCACTGGTGCCAAATCTGTAGGCAATTCAAGCTCATAAGTTACCTTTCCAAAGTGGCTTAAGATTCTGTAAGGGCCAACATATCGAGGGCTGAGCTTTCCCTTCTTGCCAAATCTCTTCACTCCTATTGTGGGAGGGAGTTTCAAATAGACTAAGTCACCGAACTCAAACTCAAGATCTCTTCCCGTCACATCTACATAGGATTTCTGGCGACTTTGGGCTGTCTTAACCCTTTTCCTGATTAACTAAACCTTCTTCATTGCATCAAATACTGAATTTAGCCTTGTCAATGTACTTTCACCTACCTCAAACCAACCAATAAGAGACCTACATATTTTACCATATTGAGCCTCAAACAGAGCCATCTAGATACTGGATTGATAACTGTTATTGTAGGCAAACTCAATCAAAGGCAAGTGATCATCGCAACTACCCTTAAAGTCGATAACACATACTCTTAACATGTCCTTTAGGGTCTGACTAGTCCTCTCTTCCTGACCATTTGTCTAATGGTGAAAGGCTATACTGAGACAAACTAGGGTACCAAGACCCTTCTGAAAATCTTTCCGAAAGTGAGAGATAAACTGAGTACCTCTATCTTAAATGATCGACAGTGGGACTCTATGTAATTTAACTAACTCTCTAATATAGAGCTTGGCATAGTCCTTGGCTGTATAGGAAGTATGAACAGTCAATAAAGAGGCTGATTTGGTCATTCTTTCTACAATAAACAATATCGAATCATGTTGATGATGCGAATGGGGCAACCCTGTCTCAAAGTCCATGTTTACCTCTTCCTACTTCCATGTAGGAATGCTAAACTCCTGTATTATGATACTAGGCCTCCAATACTCAACCTTAACCTGCTGACAATTAGAGCACTTAGCTATAAACTCTGCAATATCCCTCTTCATGCCACTCCACAAATAGATTTCCCATAAATCATGGTACATCTTAGTGGCCCCTGGGTGAATAAAATAATGCGCAGCATATGCTTCTGCAAGGATTTTCTACCTCAACCCGTCTAGACACGGTACACACCGCGTACCTTAACATCGCAACACACCATCTTCCCCTCAGGAGAAAACCTCTACTTTCTGATCTTTGGTTGCCTCCTTCAACTTAACCAGTTTGGAATCCCTATCTTTCTTTTCTTTTACTTCGGCAATTAAAGAAGATTCTAAACTATTCTAAACTCATACACTACCCTCAGCTGAATCCACCAACTGCACACCTAATCTAGCAAGCTAATGAACCTCTCTGACTAACTTATTCTTATTATCCTCTACATGAGCAACACTACCCATAGACAATCTACTAAGGGCATCTACCACTACATTATCCTTGCTCAGATGATACAAAACACTCATATCATAATCTTCAACACTTCTAATTACCTTTTCTGACAGAGATTTCAATATTTCTATGAAAATACATACCGTAAACTTCTGTGATCTGTGAATACATCAACATAAAACCCATATAAATAATGACTCCAAAATTTTAAGACAAACACAACCGCTGCCAACTCAACATCATGGGTAAGGTAATTATTTTCATAGGGTTTAAGCTGTCTAGAGGCATAACCTCTCTACTTCAAAGCACAACCTTAACCAACTCTGGAAGCATCACAGTAAACAACAAACCCATCTGAACCATCTGGCAAGGTCAAAATTGGGGCTGAGGTGAGTCGAGTCTTCAACTCATGAAAACTTTTCTCATTAAAATCTGACCACTGAAACTTGACTTTCTTCTGAGTCAATCTAGACATGGGGGATACAATAGACAAAACCCCTTTAATAAATCATCGATAATAGCCATCCAAACCTAAGAAACTCCTAATATCTAATGGAGAGATGGGTCTAGGCTAGTTTCTTACTGCTTCGGTCTTTTGAGGGTCAACTCTAGTGCCATCACCAAAAATAATATGGCCAAGGAAATCTACAGATCTTAGCTAAAATTCACACTTACTGAATTTGGTCAATAACTGATGGGATTTAAGAGTCTGCAATACAATTCTAAAATGGTCTGCATGATTATTTTCACTATGGGAATAGATAAGAATATCATCAATGAAGACTATGACGAACATGTCCAAGTACTGCTTGAACACTCGGTTTATCAAGTCCATAAAAGCTGTTGGGGTATATATTAGTCCAAAAGACATTACTAGAAACTCAAAGTTACCATACTGAGTTTTGAAAGCTATTTTTAAAATGTCACATTCTCTGACTTTGAGCTGATGATAGCCAAATCTGAGGTCTATCTTAGAGAAATAACTGACACCCTGAAGTCATTAATTTTGGAAAGTGGATACCTATTCTTGACTGTGACTTTGTTCAACTAGCGGTAATTAATACACATTCTAAGAGAACCATCTTTCTTTCACACAAAAAGAATTGGAGCTCCCCATGAGGAAACTCTGGGCCTAATGAATCCCTTATCTAAGAGGTCTTTCAACTGTTCTTTCAAATCCCTAAGCTTAGCTGGAGCCATTCTGTAGGGAAGAATAGAGCTAGGTTGGGTATCTAGAAGAAGGTCTATTTTGAAGTCAATTTCCATTTCGGGAGGAACTCCAGGAAGATCTTCAAGGAACACATTTGGAAACTCACTTACTACTGAAATGGAGTCTCAAAATTAGAGTCTTTGACTTAAATAAGATGGTAAGCACATACTACCCTTCCATTCAGGAACTGGTGCATTAGGAAACTGAAATTGAACAACTCTTCTTCTTCAATCAACTGAAGTATAGGATGAGTGGAACTAATCTATGTCGAGAATAAAATCAAAATTAGTCACTTCTAACTCCACAAATCTACAAAAGTAACTCTCTGAGATACTATAACTGGGTAGTTTCTGTATACCCGCCTGGCTAGAATAGATTTACCCCCTGAGGTAGACACTGACAAAGGCTCCACTAAAAGTTTGGGACTAATACTAAAATTAATAGCTATGTAAGGGGTTACAAAAGAAAGTGAAGCTCCAGGATCTAACAAAGGATAAACATGTAAAGGAAGACCTGTAATGTACACGTAACCACATCAGGAGAAGTTTTCTGATCCTGTCGAGACTGGGGTGCATACAGTCTATTCGGACACTGACCACTAGTTGCACTGGAAGCGATACCCTGCTGAGTTGGGCGATCGGATAGAACTGGGGGATGAATGGACTGATACTGCTAACCACTCTTTGGGAAATCCCTAACTCTGTGGCCTAGCTTGCCACACACAAAGAACGCATCACTGCCAGCTCTACATATACCCTAATATTTCTACTATATTTCTAGAAACGAGGCTTAGTACAACCACTATTTACATGCCCAGGGACTTAGAGCCTGGCGCTCTATCCCGATTATTATTTTTGAACTTTGTCACTAGAGCACTAGCTAAAGAAGGATCTAGGTCTGAAGATTTTTTATGAAAGTAAGAACGGTTACCTCCCTTCAACCTCGGTTGAGTAAAGTTATAGCTACCTATTCTAGCCTCTTATCCCCCCTTCCTTCTTCTTAACCTTTTTCTCTCCAATCTGCTGAGCATGTACTATAAGCCTAAACAAGTTCATATCTTTAATCAACATTGCGGTCCTACACTCTTTGACCACACTATCAGCTACACCAGAGACAAACTTACTCATCTTAGATCGGTTATCAGCCATCATCGAAGGAGCATACCTAGCCAACTGGGTAAACTTAATCGAATACTCCCTCACGCTCATGTTACCCTATTTCAAATTTATAAACTCTTTCACCTTAGATTTCCTCAACTTTAGAGGGAGAACCTATCTAAAAAGGCTGTGGAGAACTCCTCCTACTCTACAAGCCCTGCATTTGTGCCTCTATCCCCCTCCACTACTTATACTAGGTATGAGCTACATCTTACAACTGGTAAGCAACCAAATCTGCACTCTCACTAGATGTGACACCTATAATGTCAGTCACCTTCTGAACCATGTCAAGAAACTCCTACGTATTCTCGTTAAACTTGGATCCCGAAAACATGGAAAGGTTTATTCATGTGAAGTCTCGAATCCTAGCTGCGGCGGTATTAGCCACTAGATTGTCTGGGATAGCAGCCTGCTGATTATTCTGATATGCTAATGAGTGAGCTAAAGTAGTGAACTTAGCTCTGAACTCGGCATGAGAAACATGCTCATTCAGGGGATCTTTCGAAATAGGTGGAGGAGCGGGCTGATTCCTGTTTCTTTTCCTGTTGTTCTATCTGGGAGGCATTTTTTGTAAATGGAAGGAAGATTGAATTAGAAGGATAGTTTAAATTGATCTCATGCTTATTCGCACGATATGAATACTGAAAGAAGGGAAACTTTTCCTAAAATGTCTTGTAGCCTTTTGTCCATAAGTGTGGAGCGTTTCACACCTATGCACAAGACGTTACTCAACGCGGATTTTAATTCCCTAGGACACTTTGAAACCTTAGGCTCTGATACCAAGTTTTGTCATGACCCGAGGCTGCCCCCTAGTCACGACAACGATGCTTACGATCCCGAAAGACCATAAGCTAACCCATGAACTGGTACCTGCTGTGAGAACTGAATAATATGGTAATAAAATACATATGTGCAGAAATAACTAAATAATGCTAAAGGTTTTAAGTACTGAGCTTAATAAAAAATAATTCCCAAGACCAAAATATAAATGAACATACTGAAATCTGTTTGAAAGATTAACAAACTAATTGGTTGACTGAAGTGTCTGAAATCCTCTAAAATTGATGGAAAAGAGTTGATGGGATAGGCCCCAACTAACTCTAAAGAACAACTGAAAGAAAATACTGAAGTAAACTAAAATAAACCACCATGTCCTCGATATATGAGGACTCACCACGACTACTATTGCTGATAGGATACCTGTTTACGTGTGGTCAGGAGCCTGAGCGTCTGAACCTATGATATTAAGCATCATAGTGCAATAAAAGAGTATGTGATTAGTAATTTGAATGTACTGGTATGAGAGATGAGGTTAGGATGATATGCATGGGTTCATGTGCATGAATAATAATTGATTGAATAAATAACATGAGATAACTAAATATAAATGCATGAAAACTTTGAAATCTGCGAATGCATGACCAAGCATATAATATGGTTCAAAAATAATCTGCAAACTGAAATAATGAAATACTAATAATTGAATAACTAATAACTATATGCTATGGTTAAACAAACCTGAAAATGAATTCTATATTGAATACTGGACTGAGACTGTGGGAGGTATCATCTAACCACATGACCCGATCTGAGCTAATTGGAGTCAACCCTGTGGCCTCTATTGGAAGGGTGTTAGTTTGGTGCCACGGGTACAAACAATGGTTGTGTGGATCCACTAAAGTGAAGTCCCAAAAGACTAAAGAGTCACCCTCTACTGGCAGGTGCCCCGATGAGATATGTGTCAACCCTTAACTAGCAGGTTAACATCTCAAACCTATGCTAGATACGTAGTTCTAGAAAATAAGGATTATTACTAAGAGTCACACCCTCTACTGGTAGGTGATCCCCCATCCATGGGTTTGCTCGGTGCTAAATCCTACTCCTAACTGAACTGACTCAGATTACTGAACTAATCTAAGTTTAACTGATTATGATAACTGAATGAATGAATAATGCTCATACATATCTGAAAAACCATTCTGAAAGATTCTGATACTAAATAAATAGCTAAGCTTCGGGTATTCATAATCCCCAACACTGAATAGAGGTATCAATAAGGACATATATAGCTTTCCAAATCATACTAGAGATCATTATTCAAAATTCATCCTTAGGCATTTCATAAACACATGAGGGGTCATGATTTAAAGTATGGGAATATTTAAAACATGTAATAATAGCATAGTGTCAATATTAAAAACATGGGTAAAGGATTTAACTTGCGAATAATCATCATTCAAGAATGCCAAGGGATAGTTGCAACGAAATCACATAGTAAACATGATTCAAAATCAAAGTTCATATGAGGTTCATGGTTATAATTCATAATAACATGTAAAAACCATAATTTAAAACTTAAAAACGGATTCTTGGACTCCATGGGTGAAAAGGTCCCATGGATGAACATCAAACATACCTTAAAGCTTTAGTATTGAAAGAAATTTAAATTTTCTTGAACGTTTTTGGATTGGGAAGCACAATTTCTTGGTTTTCTAGAAGGGAAGATGCTTGAAATTGATGAACTTGGGGAAGGGTTAGGGTTTAATTTAGAGAGAAATTGAGGAATTTGGGCATATAATGCCTTAACTGAAGGTTTATCCCGTGTTTTTACGGATTGGGGTGATGGGAAAAGACAAGATTGTCCTCTCTGGGATTTAAATTCGTGACTGGAATACCGAATTGAGCATCACTGCAATGTGACAAACCCCTTATTGCTATCCCAGTGCGATGTGATGCAATCACAGTGAGGTGCTGAAAACGAAATCCAAACATGCCTCAATCCTCATCCAAAAGATCTAAAACTTCCTCGAGACATGCTATTTACAACCTTGAATATGAATTAACTCAAAAACTTACGTCTCAGGTTCAGGAACATCACCTTTAAAATCATCGAAGTTAAGAGGCCAAAAATAAAACTAAATCCCCAACACTTAGCTAAATTTTCAGGCTCTAAGCCTCTTATGCATGCACTATGAGCTGAACTGAGCTATAACTAATACGGGATATTACAAGACTTCAACATCAAGCCATCACATAAGGCAAGGGACTTTGACCTTAATCCATCACAACTATCATTAGTTGTCATTCAGGACTTTAATGCTTTGCCCGTGCATTAACACACATTCAATACAACATTTAAGGACTTTAACCATTTTAGCCAATTCAACACTATACATGACCACATGGTCCTTATGGGAGCCTTAATTTTCTCAACCATCTTAATAGGCCAATGCCTTCACTTAATTCAATAAACAAAGTAAGTTACGGTCATCAAGACCCTCACAACAATTCTATGCCACATTCTCACCACACTTAGGTTCAACCCACAATTTAAGTTCATCTTTATATATAGGAACTTTACCATTTCATTAGCCAACGATCAAGGTTATCAATTTCATCACACATGGTTCACAAGTCCTTTAACATATCATCTATCGATCATCCATGTTTAGTTGGGGAATTTCCCTTGTTCAATACATCAATAACATATGACTAGACAACTCACTTAGACATTTTCATAAACACCTTGGGTGCATACCTTCAAAAAGGCCATTTCCATGGTATATATTATCAAGATTATGGTTACTCAAGACCCTCATGTTAATCCATATACAACAAGAACCCACACATGCAATTCATCATCAATATCTCATGTGAACATAAGTCTAATCATAATTTAACATCATACATCATTAGGCAACAAAACCCTTTTTATTTGATTTCAAAACCACCATGTACACTTCCTAATCCAAGTGTGAAATATATAAGTTTAGAGATATTTAAAGAGGGGTGTAGATACATGCCTTAAACAAGGTGACACACTAATAATCTTGGCTCCTTTTTTCAGTAAAATGATATCCCTCCAAAATACTAGCCTCTAATCTTGCTTTAATAAGCTTTTAGAGTGTTTTGGAGTGTTTGAGTATTGTAAATGTAGACTTAGGAGGCTACAATGCCTTATATAGAGAGAGGGTTTAGGGTTTTAGGAAATGGAAATGACCAAAAGGTCCTTAGTTAAAAACTTAGAAATGACTTCGTGCAAGGGTACGACTCCCCCACATGGTTCCCTTAGCAATCCTACCCTAAGGTATGAGTGGTTCCCTAACTCGTACCCTAGGCTTCTCCTAGGTCAACCATAATACTGCGGGTATGAGTGACCACCTTTGATTCATAACCAAAGGGTATGACTCACACCCTAGTCATATACACAAACCGTGTACCAAATAGTCCACTCAGATGAAGACTACCCTCTATAAGATTGAGTTGTATACGACTTGTATGCAAGGGTACGATCAAGGGAAGGTCATGTCGTATAAAAAATAGTATTCTACACTAACATGCTATCCAAGGTATGAGATGGGGAGGGGAGAGTGGATAAGACTCAAGCTCCAAGTTGTATCCAACTCAGAGACACTAAAAATTATTGTTTTTCTCAAGGCTCAAGACCTAGGTGATTCAATTCTCCCCCACTTGGATCATTCGTCCACGAATTAAGGGTATGGAAAGCATGAACACAAGTTAACACATCAAAGAAACCTCTACAAAAATTAGAAACAACACACAACAAGGATACAACACAACACATGTCATGATCATCAAACAACCATTTGTTTCATTGGTCTTGGGACTCAAACCCATTACTTATCAAACACTTACTCATTTCACAACTTAAGGGACTTCAGCTCATCAACATTCAAAGACGTCAAGCAACTCAAAGCATTGGGCACTTCAACCCATCACCTTTCAAAAATATGAATCAACTCAAAGTACTAGGGGCTTAAACCCATCTCAACAAGACACACATAGTTTCAAAGCATTAGGGACTTGAACGCATGGTATAACAAGACATAACCAATTCAAACTTGGGGACTTTAACCCAAGGAATAACTCAATTTCAAACATTGGGGACTTCAACCCATTGTCTATTAAAGAAATAAATGAAGCAAGGAGATCTAACAGATACCTTCATCACAAGCTTCCAGAATAGAAAATAAATGTGGGTACTTGGACTTCATGTCCTCTTCTGCCTCCCAAGTAGCTTCCTTAGACTTTTGGTTCCTCCATAGAACCTTCACCGAAGCCACCTCTTTTATTCACAACTAGCAAACTTGTCAATCCAAGATCTTAACTGGGACTTTCCTATAGGACAAAGAGTCTGAGATACCTACACCTTCTGAGGGAACAACCAAGGAAGGATCACCCACATATTTCCGCACCATAAAGACATGTAAAATTGGGTGAATAGAGTCCATACTAAAGGGAAACTCCAACTCATAGGCAACATTGACAACCCTCTTCACAACCAAGTAAGGACCAACATAGCAGGGACTAAGCTTCCCTTTTTACCAAACCACACGAGAGATACTTTTAAGAATACCCAATCGCCCATATTAACTTCTAAGTCCCTTCACCTCACATCTGTATAGTACTTTTGGCAACTTTGAGCGGTTTTAAATCTATCATGAATCACTTTCACCTTCTCTAAGTCTTGGTGAACTAAATCGGGGCCAAGTAACTTACCCTTGCCAACTTTGTACCACCCAATAGGAGATCGGCATCTCCTACCATACAATGCATCAAAAGGCACCATGCCAATACTAAAGTGGTAACTATTATTATAGGTGAACTCAATCAAAGGAAAGTGGTCATACCAACCACCACCATAATCAATCACACAAGCCCACAACATATCCTCTAATGTTTGGATAGTTCTCTTTGCTTTCCCATTTGTTTGCTGGTGGAATGCGATACTAAGGCACACCTTAGTACCCAAACACCTTTGGAATGACTTCTGAAAGTGGGATGAAAATAGAGGACCACGATCCAAGAAAATAGACATTGGAGCACCTTGTAATTTTTACGATCTCCGCAAGATACAACTTAGCATAATCTTTCACTGAGAAATTAGTTCTCGAGCAAGAAATAGGCAAACTTGGTCATTCTATCAATGATGACCCAAATAGAATCACATTGATTTTGAGATCTAGGGAGACCAGTAACTAAATTGATATTAATTTCCTCCCACTTCCACTCGAGCAACACAACTTCTTGGTACAAACCATCGAGCCTCTTATGCTCAACTTTCACTTATTGATACACCACACACGTGGCCACGTAGTTAGCCACATCTTCTTTCATTTTACTTCTCTAATAGAACTCTCTGAGGTCATGATACATCTTGGTGGAACTGGGATGAATAGCACAAAAGGCTCCATGAGCCTTGGCCATGACCCTTTCCCTCAATCCATCGACACCGGGAACATATAGCTTACCTTGGTATCTCAAGATACTATCGCTACCAAACACAAAGTCCGCAACTTTATGTTGACCCACATTACTTTTTATCTTCATCAAGTCGGGGTCCAATACATGTTTCTTCTTTATCTCCATAATAAGAGACGATTGAGATACCGGATGCACAAACACACCACCATTCTCGAAATCTGCAAGTCAAACTCTAAGATTTTCTAAATGGTGAATTTCCTTTACCAATTCTCGTTTGTCCTTATATATATGGGCCAAACTTCCCATGTACACACGGCTAAAAGCATCGGCGACTACATTCTCATTATCGGGATGGTAATAAAGACTTATATCATAGTCTTTCAATAGCTCAAGCCACCTCCTTTGACGGACATTCAACTTATTTTAAGTATACACATATTGAAGGCTCTTATGATCGAAAAAGATGTCGACATGAACACCATAAAGATAATTCCACCAAATCTTCAAAGCAATGACACGACAAATAACTCTAAGACATGGATGGGTAGTTCTTCTCATGAACTTTCAATTGCCTAGAATCATAGGCCACCACCCTACCATGTTGCATCAACGCGTAACCAAGACCGATACGAGAAATATCACAATACACCACAAAACCATCACTACCCTTGAGCAAGATCAACACCAAAGTCAAAGTCAATTTATCTTTCAACTTCTCAAAACTACCCTTGCACGCATCGAACTGTAAGAACTTAACCTTGTTTTAGGTCAACTTGATCAACGGGTTAGCTATAGTGGAAAAACTCTCCACAAACCTTCTATAATAACCGGCTAGACCCAAGAAGCTTTGAATATCGGGTAGAGTCATAGGTCTAGTCCATTTCTTAACCACCGTGACCTTTTAGGGATATACCATAATCCCTTCACTAAAGATGACATAACCAAGAAAAGCTATGACTTTCAACCAAAACTCACACTTAGAGAACTTGGCATACAAACGATGATCCTTCAAAGTTTGCAACATGACACGAAGGTGATCTATATGATCCCCCTCACTACACTAAGATATCATCGATGAAGACAATGAAAAATATTTCCAGGAATGGATGGAAGACCCTATTCATCAAATACATGAATGCCTCTGGGACATTGGTCAGCCCAAAACAAAATGACAAGAAATTCATAGTGACCATATTGGGTTCTAAAGGCAGTCGTAAGGATATCCGCATCCCTAATCTTTAGCTGATAATAACCCGATCTAAGATTGATATTAGAGAAACACTTCGCACCTTGAAGTTGATCAAACAAATCATTAATCCTAGGAAGAGGATACTTATTCTTTATGGTCACTTTGTTCAACTGATGATAATCAATGCACATACGAAGGGAACCATCCTTCTTACGCACGAACAACAAGAGAGCACCCCACGGATACATACTAGGGCGGATAAAACCTTTATCTAAGAGGTTTTTCAATTGCTCCTTGAGATCTTTTAGCTTCGTTAGAGCTATTCTATAAGGAGGGATGAAAATTGGATGAGTGTCCGAAATAAGATCGATCCCAAAATCAATTTCCCTATCGAGAGGAACACCGGGAAGATCATCGAGAAATACCTTAGGAAACTTATTCACCACGAGAATGGATTCTAGGGAAGGCTCTTTCAAGTTAGAATCTTTAACTTAGAATCTTTAACTCAGACTAAATGATACAAACACCTCTTTGCAATCAACTTTCTAGCTTTATGATGAGAAATGAATCTTCCCTTAGGAACTAGAGAACCACCTTCCCATACATTGATCAGCTCATTAGGGAATTTGAACATGACCCTACGAGTCCAAAAATCTAAGGTAGCATAGCAAGAGTGAACCAATCCATCCCCAAAATAACATCGAAATCAACCATGTCTATCTCTAGCAAGTCAACAAGTGTGTCTCTACTACCGATAGATATCACACACCCTATATAGACTCTTGTAACAACCACAGAGCCTCCCATCGGGGAAGAAATAAAAAAAAGAACCAAAAAACTCTAAGGACCACAATCATGATGCATAACTACATATGGGGTCACATAAGAAAGAGTAGACCCTAGATCAAGAAAACAATACACATCACGGGAGATTCCTCAAAATCCTGGTGAGTAGCAAGTGCATACAAGCAATTTCAGCCAACACTAGTGCCAAAAACAAAATAGAGGTAGACATAGCATCCTTTGGTGAGGGAAGAGGTGGAGTAGAAGTAGGGGCCCTATTGGTTTAAGAAGCTGCTAGACCGGGGCACTCACATTGTATATGCCCAACCTGAACACAATGAAAACACTGATTTCTCCCATTCTTACATTGACCACAATGAATCTGACCACATAATCTACAAAGAGGGAGGGGTAGAGCTGACTGAGCTCCACTAGTCTGGAATTAGGCACCTTGCACCCGAGACCCACCACTGAACTGAGATCGATAACTAACCAAAAACTTTAGGTAAGGAGAGCAAACACTAGCCGAAGAGAATGAACCCGAACTCCCCCACTTCCATTTATATCCAAGCATCTACAATAATTTAATAAGAAATCAAGAATATTACTCCAAATACCAACATAATGGTTAATTCATTTACCGGGGGTTATCCATCATACTACCGAAAGCATATTCTAGACATTTACAAGCACCTAGGTCTTTAATGATACTACAAAGTCCAATATTAAGGTGGGTCAAGTACCACTTCTAATATCCCATCTTTCACTTCAAGTCTAAATTCTAACAAAGGCTAAGCTAAGTTACCTAATCATGTCTTAGAGGTTTATCAACCCATAATAGTTCTATGGTGTGGTCCTTCCTCAAGTATCATCCTTAACTTATCCGGAGCAACTAAGGCGATTCTTCAACTATGCACAACTAAGGTCCACTTGATCTTAACATGAGTGACAAGGTCAATCCTATCTAATTAGAACAACTAGTACATCCTCATTCTATCAATGAGTTAACAAGTACAAGATGCCAAGGTTCTAGACTATAAGTCAAAAATCCCATGATATGAGTTCATATGGCCTAATGGTTCAACTAATCCTAGAGATTACCATTTTTCACTACAATCATCTAAAACCCCGGCCAATTTCAACAAGACAGCATAATTAGACTATAATATAGCTCAATCTAACAAGAAGTAAGCCTAACCTACCTCAAATCCAAATAAAGATCTCAAAATGCAAAACCTCCACCTTTTTCTTTCGAGAAGCTTCTTCAAGGTGTCAAGTTATCAAAAACACAATCTATGCATTATTCCAAGAATATCAATAACCATAGTGCACCATTCTGCTTCGGGTCTAAAAACGACACCAAAAACCCCAAATAAGTCCCACGTATGAAAACAACTTTCTGAGGTCAACCCAATATTCAAATGCCATTAGGGAATCATAACTCTCAATAACCAAGTGTTAACTAACCTTATTTGGGCTTAATTCATACCCTCAAGCTAATTGGGGTCTTACGTCAAATAATCAGGAATCAAAACTAGAAATAAAGGATTTCATACCTTAAATGTTGCTAATTACAAATATACAAGTTATTCAAGAACATCATCAATACCCAAGACTCAATTTATAGGTTGCATACTCTATTTGGGTTTATGGAACTCAAAGGAATTGGATAATGGCCAATTCTCAACTAAAATAGCATTTAAATACCCCCTTCCTAGTACTCAGTTGTAGCGATCATGTGCATACGCTGCCGTAATGCTCCCTGCGCGATCCCGCTACTTTTTATTGCACCAGATAATAGCTGAAAATTGGAATATTTTCCAAGTTTCAGCTAATGCCTCGGGATATATCTAGAATCCAATATAAGAAAATGAAATATATGCTCACACTAATTTTGACAATCTGGATGCGTTGACAAAGTTGGATTTTCTATCTGAGGTCGTTTCAACCAAATGTGAGTCCCACACTTAAATTTCCAATTTATCAACTTTTCGATCGATAGGTCGAAATGAGATCGGGTACAGTAGGACACAAACCAATGGTCTACCTAGCCTAAAATTGATATTTCAGAGATGCTGGTGCAGTAAAAATTTGCCTCTGAGGTTGTTTCACTGAGGTTTTCCCTCAATGGACATTTGGAAGCAGCGAAGACTTCTAAACGGGAATGGATCTAAAAACCAAATAAACTGCCCGATTACCAAATTATCAGTTCCATCAAGTCACAAATAACTTTGGGAAGCTATGGGAAAGATCTAACAACAAAAATAAGTGGGATTACAAAAATGACTTGAAGGGTCATTATAACATCTACTACAAAAGAACTTTCGTCCCCAAAAAAAAAAGATGATGAAAATATTGGAAGCCTGAAACAAGTGAGGATACTGGGACCGTATCTCGCTCTTGATCTCCTAAGTGGCCTCCTCCACTGAGTGGTGCCTCTACTAAACCTTAACTACAGGGCTCTCTCTGGTCCGCAACTGCCTCATATCACTAGCCAAAATAAGAACAGGATCCTCCACAAAGGTCAACTGCTTATCCAACTAGACTGAGTCCCACCTAAAAACATGAGATAGGTCTGGAATATACTTCTGCAACATGGAGAAGTGGAAAACTAGATGAACAACAGCAAAATCTGGAGGTACGCCTAACTCATAAGCCACTTCGCCAACTGCACAGAGAATTTTAAAAGAACCAATATAAAGAGGACTTAGCTTACCCTTTCTTTCGAACCTCATCACACCCATCATGGGTGAAATACGTGCACCAACTCCAAAGCTTAAGGCATGGATCCTACGATTGGCATAGGCCTTATACCTACTCTGGACTGCTTTTATCCTATATTAAATTACCATGACTCTATGTAATGAGTCCAGAAGAAAATACATACCACGAGGTCTCACCTTGAAAGTCATAAACCATTCGATTAGAGAACGACATCTCCTGCCATACAAAGCCTCATGACATGCGCCATCTCAATACTCGAATAATATTTATTATTGTACGCTAATTCCACCAATGCTTATTGTTGATCCCACTATCCTCTAAAATCTATAACACAATCTCGAAGCATATCCTCAAGCACCTAAATAGTCCACTTGGACTGACTATCGATCTATGGATGAAAGGTCATACTCAAATCCACTCGAGTACCCAACTCTTCCTCGAATTCTTTCCCAAATCATGAAGTAAACATATAACCACAGTCTGATATGATAGAGATAGGAACCCTGTGCAAACAAACTACCCCCTGAACATAAATATGGGCTAATCTCCCAGCACTGAAGGTCATCTAAATAGAATGAAATGTGCCGACTTGGTCAAATAATCCACAGTAACCCAAACACTATCCAAGCCATGGGGAGTACGAGGAAACGTACTAATGAGGTCTATAGTAATTCATTCCCATTTTTACTCGAGAATGGGCAACCACTGAGTCAATCCACCAGGACGCTGACACTAGACTTAACCCATTGACAACATAGACAACAGACCACAAAGTCTGCCATATCTCTCTTCATACTATCTCACTAATAATGTTGCCTCAAATCTCTATACATCTTGGTTGTACTGGGGTGAATGAAATATCTTTGGCTGTGAGCCTCATGAAGAATCAACTGAATCAAGTCATCAAACTAGGGAACACAAATACGACCCTAAAATCTCAAAACACCTCCAGAATCAACATGGTGCCTCTCAGACTTACCACTCAACACATGATCACAAAAATAGCACAGTTTGCTATCCTCATACTGACTATCACGAACCTTCCCCAGTAGGGAGGACCTCACCTTGATACAAGATAAAATTCTCATAGGATCTAAAATATCATGACAAACCATTAAATTGTCTAAGAACTGAATATCCCATGCCATAGGCTTTTGAAAAACTAATACTCAATCCAAGCTACCCATACTCACCGCTTTGCAACTCAAGGCATCAACTACCACATATTCCTTACCTGGATGATACAAGATAGAAACATTATAGTCCTTTACCAACTCCATCTATCTTTACTGTTAAGCATTCAGCTCTCGCTGGGTCATAAGATACTGAAGACTGTGATGATCGATGAAAATATCAGAATTCACTCTATACAAATAATGCCTCCAAATTTTGAGCACAAAAACTACCACCACCAACTCCATATCATGAGTGGCGTACTTGCACTTATGCACCTTAAGCTGTCTAGAAACATAGGCAATGACACGTCCCTGCTGCATCAAAACACAACCAGGACCAACACCAGAAGCATTACAAAATATGGTGAATCCCACACCCTCAACTAGATAAGCTAGCACTGGAGTTGAAGTAAGACAATTCTTGAGCTTTCCAAAGCTCAACTCACACTCTTTAGACCATCAGAAGGGAACTTTTTTCTAAGTCAATCTAGTCATAGGGGTTGAAATAGTCGCAAAACTTTCAATAAAGCATTTGTAGAAACCTGCCAACCCAATGAAACTAGGAACCTCCACCGGAGATGTAGGCCTAGCCTAATCATAAACCACCTCAATCTTAGTTGGGTTCACCATAATACTGGCTTTAGACACCACATGTCCAAGGAATATCACCGACTCAAGCCAAAACTCATACTTGGAGAACTTGGCTAAAAGTACATGATCTCCCAAAGTCTTGAGCATGATCTTCAAATATTGCACATGCTCCTTCCTACTCCTCAAATTCACAAGAATGTCATAAGTGAACATGATAACGAAAGAGTCTAGATAGGGTTTGAACACATGGTTCATCAGGTCCATGAATGCAGCTAGGGTATTAGTCAACCCAAAAGACATCACCAAGAACTCATAATGACCATAGCTGGTCACAAAAGCTGTCTATGGGACATCCTCAGCCTGAATCCTCAACTGATGGTAACCGAACCTCAAATCAATCTTAGAAAACAAGGCTACACCCTCAAGCTGGTCAAAAAAATTATCAATACAAGGCATAGGATAATGGTTCTTCACTGTCACCTTATTAAGGTGCCTATATTCAATACACATACGTATGGAACTGTCTTTCTTCTTCATCATTAGAACAGGAGCTCCCCACAGAGACACACTCGATCTAATGAAACCCTTACCAAGAAGATCCTGAAGCTGAGAGTTCAGCTCCTTAAGCTCAGGAAGAACCATACGATAAGGTACCATAGAAATAGGTTGGATGCTAAGCTCTAAGTTAATAGTAAACTCAATCTCAGCCAAGCTCCATCTCTGCCACATGACCAGGGGCACACTGGGCATGGCCAAGGTAACGATCTTAGAAAAATAATCCATGGCCGTATGATAGTGAGACAACCAGTCTATGCCCAAAATCACATTGAAATCCAGCATATCCAGAATAATAAGATTAGTATAACCGTCAACATCACTAACTGTCACAACACAGGATCTGAATACTTAATCTACTACTAAAAAATCACCCTTGGGAGTAGATACGCATAATGGCGTGGATAATAAATCACTAGTCAAGTCCAACCATGGTGCATAATAAGATGATATATAAGAGTAAGTGGATCTCGTATCAAATAAAATAAGAGCCGACTTGCAGCACACCAAAATCATACCTTTAACAACATCCAAAGTCTTAGCCTTGGCTCTAGAAGGTACTATATATAACTGAACACACTCGCCGCCTGGATGGGCACCTGACTGACCTCCTATCCTGCCTGCTTGTGTACCACCTTGAGAACCCTGATAACCACTCTACGACCATGCAAACCACCTCTACCTAATAGATGAACTTTCCTAATAGCGGAAACACCCTGAGCTAATACAACCATCGCCCTTCAACTAAGGCACTCTCTTGAATAGTGACTAGAAAGGCTACAAGTATAACAAGAATCACAAGTAGAACAAAAACCAATAGATCCTATTGACCCAGAATAACCTACTTCTAGAATGACCTGCATATAAACCTCTCAAAGGCTAATCACCGCCCTTACTAGGGCAACCACTAGTACCAAACTGACACCATCAGTAATCTGAAGAGCTGCCTAAACTCGTGGACTAGCCTGATCCTGAGGCTAAAAAAATGTATGTGGAGGATACCCAATATGAGAACTACCACTCTAGAATTGGGAACTACTAGGACTCCCGCCAAATCTTCCCTGGAACTTAGGCCTCTTATCATGACCCTCACGGTGTATCTTCTCTATTACTCTAGAATGATCTAAAACCTTAGCAAAATTCCTACCCGAAGCAACTAGACTCTGAGTAGCCATCCAAATAGGGAGTCTCAATCCTCTCACAAAACAATGAACACTCTCATACTCAGTATCTAAAATAGAAGTCGTATATTTAGCCAACTCATATAAATGAGCCTCATACTTGGCGACTTCATGGAGGCCTACTCTAATCTAATAAACTAATCCCTCAATTGATTTTTAAGGCTGGATGACATATACTTCTCTAAGAACATCTCAAAGAAATAAGTCCATGACAATAGAGAAGATTCGGCTAGCCTAAAACACAAAAACCTCTCCACCAGTGATGAGTAGACAAATCCAACTAAAATATAGTGTAACCCATACCACGAGTCTCAACAAGGCCTAAACCACAAAGCCAATCTTTACAAGTAGTAAAATACTCAAATGCATCCTCTCTAGGACCACCAGCAAACCTATGCGGAACCAACCTGAAGAATCTACCCAACATCTTCTGCTCCTTAGTAGACATAGCAGGCTGTATCCTAACTGACTAAGCTTCCATCGGCTGAATAATTACCGGCACAGGAGAAACCTTAACTCTGGGAGTTATAGCTACAGGCTGCACTCTTGCCTCAGTAACACCCTGATCAGTAGTCTGTGCACCATCGATAGTTTACCATCAACAATACCCAATAGCTGAATCAAGGTATCTCTGAGCAATAAAGAAGAAACAAAGCCTAGTGGTACCTAGGCTTGTCCCTGGTCCACCGCTGGCTATAGTAGAGGAATCCCTGGCTTTGGTGCAGGAATAGGGTCTGGAGAAGGTATCCTACTATGGCTCTTAGCTGGGGACACATCACAAGGCTTTCCTCAATCTCTAGGTCATCCACAAATAGGAGTAGGATTCCTGGGCTCAATCTTGGGATCCTCATCTTGCATAGAGATAGCATGTGTCCTAGGCATCTTTGAATGAGAAAAATGAAAGGAACATTTTATAAACCAACTCAAACTCTTACACGATACAAATGAAAAAAATGAAGGACTCCTAAGATCATAGCCTCTCAAAGATAGGAAATAGGCATCAACGTTCTGATCCGCGAGACTCTATTAGGCACTTGATATTGTAACAACAATACCGATGAAACCTGGCTATAATACCAATTTGTCATGACCCAATTTACAAATCATGATGGCACCTACCAAATTCCACCAATAGGTAAGCCAACACTGTAACCCAAAGCTTAGGTAATGGCTTACTTCGGTAGAAATTCCCAACTAGGCCAAAATATGGACATAAATCATAATCAAATAATGTTCCAACATAAAGGAAATAGTAAAACACAAATACCTAACCCCAGGACATGATAATATCATTACAAAAGCATCTAAGTATAATAATAGAAAAATACAACCCAGAAATCTAAAGTAGTCAAAACATCAGTCTTGAACACAAAAGGATGAACTAATGATAGATGGAAATGGGCGACTCAAAACTCCAAGAGCTCACCCTATCTCTGAGAGATCAACACTGCATGAACTCAACTCAATGAAGACAACTAAAACTCAAATTTTCATAAAAAAGGTATAAAAGTATAGTATGAGTACAAAAATAATGGGTACTCAGTAGGCATCATTGGCCAACTTGGCTAAATCATGGTATAAAGATGATGTAATGCAAGATAATAAATTTAAGTCAAGGTATAGAATCAAACCTGAATCATCTTCATCATTAGGGTATATAATCAACAATCAAATCGGAACAATAACATGACATATCACATCAATACACGCCGATTCTATCATATGTAAGAAGTAAATTATCCAAATCATAAATCAATTCCAATACAATCACAACGACTTAAATACAAAGTTGGCGCTCATTTACCAACTAGAACATTAAGTAAAGAACCCATTTCGACATCCCATACCAGCGAAGAGTATTCCAAAGAATATAATAACAATGTATATCTACCAACGTAACCAAATCTCAAACATTATCCAACCATATTCTATATTTGTCATCAATTGAACATCTCCCAAATTTTCCTTAGAAACCAATATCACCAATAGATCGTTATTCCATATCATCATTTCTATTAGCTACATATTAACCATATTTACTACCTACATTTACTACCTACCCTATTTCAGTTAGGCAAGATTCATTATCTATTCTATTGGTATTCTATTCATCAAGTAAGACAATTATATAATAGGCAACTAGTCACCACATGGCCTATTTCAATTACCGACATCCTCAATTGACCGTTATCTAGTACTAGCATTATTTACTAAGTGGATCTAAAAATTATAATAAATCCCTATCTTATCGACTAGTCTCGATTCATTATCTGGGATGTTCCATTTCTACTTACTAGTTAATAATACATGGACTTCTCCACTTAGGAAGTGATTAGCATTAGTGAGCTATATTTGACATCCTAAGGATGATACCATACCCTTAATACATATATGGATGTATTCATAAAAAGCATAACCATATATATATATAAGTACTTGATATTCATAGCACCATCGCATCCTTCAAACTTGAACCAAGCAACAATAGCACCATCATATCCTCCAAACTCGAACCAGGTATCAATAATATCATCATATTCTCCGAACTCAAATCGAATATCAATATAACTATCATATCTTTTGAACTCAAATCAGGTACCAATAATATCAACATATCCTTCGGACTCAAACTGGGTATCAGTATTATGAACATACATATATATATATATATATATATTTAATCAATGCAACAATAATTGGCAAGCTCCACGAGGGCTAATGTAAAGGAGAAGTAAGGGGATCATACCTTCATGTCTCATCATCCATTGCCAAGAACAATCTATCAATAGATGTGTAGATATATCTATATGGCATGGACACTCAATGCACTATTGGGTTTAATATAATTAGTACCATGCCTACTTACAAAGCCAAGGATATACTTGATAGAGCCCTTTATCATTATGGCTCACGATATTGACATTGAGGGATTTTTAGCACAAACACTAGTTTAGTCACTAGACTTAAACATGATATAAATAATAACATAATCCTAAACCCACATAGTAATGTACTCATTGATTCAAGAGATAACAGTCATTGGCTTAATTCTTAAGACATTCCATTTCTATCCAAACATTTACAATGATTTAATTAGCAATTAATAGCATAACTCCTAATACCAACATCATGGATAATTCATTTACCGGGGGTTATCCGTCATACTACTGAAGGCATATTCTAGACATTTACAAGCACCTAGGTCTTTAATGATACTACAAAGTCCAATCTTAAGGTAGGGCAAGTCCCACTTCTAACATCCCATCTTTTACTTTAAGTCTAACTTCTACCTGGGGCTAAGCTAAGTTACCTAATCATGTCTTAGAGGTTTATCAACCCATAATAGTTCTATGGTGTGGACCTTCCTCAAGCATCGCCCTTAACTTATCTTGAGCAAATGAGGCAATTCCTCAACTATGCATAACTAAGGTCCACTTGCTCTTAACATAAGTGACAAGGTCACTCCCATATAATTAGAACAAATAGGACATCCTCGGAATATCCATAAGTGAACAAGTACATGAAGCCAAGTTTTTAGACTATAAGTCAAAAATCCCATAATATGAGTTCAAATGGCCTAAATGGTTCAACTAATCCCAAAAATTACTATTTTCACTCCAATTTGCTAAAACCCCACCCAATCTCAACAAGATATCACAATTAACCTATAATAAAGCTTAATTTAAGAAGAAGTAAGCCTAACCTACATCAAATACGAATAAAGCCCTCGAACCACTAAACTTTTGGCTTTCCCTTCTGAGAAGCTTCTTCAAGGTACCAAGCTATCAAAAACACAATCTACGTATTATTACGAGAATATCAATACCCATATTGCACCATGTGCTTCGGGTCCAAAAATGACACCAAAACCCCTAAATGGGTCCCACATATAGAAAATAAGTTTTTGAGGTCAATCCAACATTTAAATACCATTAGGGAATCATAACCCTTAATAACCAAGTGAAAACTAAGCTTATTTGGGCTTAATTATTGCCCTCAAGCTAATTGGGGTCTTGGGTCAAATAATCAAGAATCAACACAAGAAATGAAGGATTTCATACCTTAAATCCATTGATAATTACCAATATACAAGATATACAAGATATTCAAGATCCCAATCTACACCTAAGACTCAATTTATAGGTTGCATACCCTATTAAGGTTTATGGATCTCAAAATAATTGGAAAATGGCCAATTCTTGACCAAAATGGCATTTAAATACCCCCTTCCAGGTGCTCAGTTGTTGTGATAACATGAGTGCGGGCTGCGATCATGGCACCACAATTACAATGCTCCCTACATGATCGCGCTACCTTCTGTTGCACCAGATGACAGCTGAAATTTAAAATATTGTCCAAGTTTTGGCCAATGTCTCCGGATGCATCCAAAATCCAATATTAGCAAATAAAATATGTGCTCACACTAATTTTGATATTCCAAACATATTGGCAAAGTTGAATTTTCCATACAAGGTCATTTCAACCAAATATGAGTCCCACACCCGAATTTCAAATTTATCAACTTTCCAACTGATAGGTCAAAATAAGCTCGGGTGCAGTGAAACCCAAACCAAAGGTCTACTGAGTCTAAAATCAACATCTTAGAGCTTTTGTCATAGTTAGAATTCACATCCGAGGTTGTTTCACTAAGTTTTTTGCTCGGTGGCCATTTGGAACGAACGACGACTTCTAAATGAGGAAATGGCTCTAAAAAATAAATAAACTGCCCGATTACCAAATTATCAATTTCAACAAGTCATAAATGACTTGGAGAAGCTATGGAAAATCTCTAACGGTGAAAGTAAGAGGGATTTATGAAAATGACCTAAAGAGTCATTACATAAAATGTTACCCTTTACCAAATCTAACCCAAAACTTCCAACAACTTAAATTACAAATGAACAACACTTTAAATCTTCCAAAGAAACATAAACCATATCCCCAACCACAACAATAATATCCACCACAAGAGAACCGATCTTTTATGGATAACCAAATTCGATACCAAACTCCACTCCAAAATATATAAAATGCATCTTTACTCCCACACATCACCCCTACAAAATGAACCACAAATGTCATATCAAAAATAATAATACCAAAATCCACTCTATGATGAAATGAATGATTAGTTCAATAATGATGAATTTTAAGGGCATGGAGGTAGATGTAGTTATAGAGTACTAAGGGAAATAGTACAACCTCGGGAATTGAGGTGGGATCAAAGCATGAGGGGTTAAGAATATATGGATAGAAGCGATATAATGGGAAATAGAGGAGATAGGATTGCATATAGAGGCGATAGGATGGTAAATAGAGGAGATAGGTTTGTGGAGAGGAGCGATCAAGACCAAGGCTTAAACACCATCAAGGTCATACTTCCAAATTTCAAAGGAAGTAGTGACCCCAGTGAGTTCTTGTAATGGAAAATTCAAAGTGAGCGAATCTTTCTCACCAATAATATCTCGAATACATTGAAGGTGAAGTATGCTTTCACATAATTCAAAGGCTATACATCCACTCGGTGGGAGTCCAACAGGCGGCAAAGAGAGAGCCATCATAACTATGAGTTATCTACATGGCTAAAATTGATTACACTTATGTAGATAAGGTACTTGACTCTGAACTACTACCAAGAAGTTCTCAAAAAGGTATATATACTGAAGCAAGGTTCCAAAAGTGTAAAAGAATATTACAATGAGTTTAAAAACTTAAGTATAAAGTCTAAACTTGAAGAAAGCTTGGAATGTACGGTGATTTGATTTGTGGAAAACTTGAGGCATGATATTTTGAGACCTTTGAAGCTTAATCACTATGATACTCTCAAAGCTGACTTTCATGATGCCTCAAAGGTAAAAATAGATTTGAAATAATAAATATCTTTCAAGGCTAAGACTTCTTCCACTTCTACAAGGGATAAGATAAAGATAATTGGAAGGCGACGTCTTTTAAAAGGAAATCTAAGGGTGTTGGACAAGATACTCAAGTCAAGCTTGATAATAAGTCCAAGGTAAGTGAGAAACTATAAGGAGGTAACTGTATTAAATGTAACTTTCCTTGACCTTCTACCATCTAATTCTTTTGATGTCAAGGAAGAGTGGATGTTGATAGTAAGTATCCCAATATAAGAATAATTATTGCACTTCAAGATGGGTATAAAATAGATGATGGAGAAGAGGGTAATGAAAAAATTAATAAAAAGGGAGATAAAAGTAAAGAAGAGAGAGATGTTTCAGGGGATGATGAAGAGAGGTTGGTTGAGAGGGTGAATTTTTCTTGTTTTCTTGAGAAAGGAAAACCCTTACTTGATTATGATGAAGAATTGAGGGTGAATACCAATTTTTATATCTTGTGAGGTAGATTTTGGGAGCCCTTGACAAAGAAGAACTTAATCAAAAGGAGAATCTATTTCATGCTAGGTATAGAATTCAAGATAAGGTGTGTTCTTTGATTATTGATGGTGGGAGTTGTACCAATATGGTAGGTAGTTCTTAGGTGTAGCATATGAGAATACCAATAATAAATCATTCCAACCCTTATAAATTATAATTTCTCAATGAGAGTGGTAAGATAAAAGTCCTAAAAAAACAAGTATTCAGTTTAGAGTGGCCAAGTATAATGAAGTGTTATGCTGGCTTGTTATGTATTATTGGGAAGACCGTTGCAATTTGATAGAGATGTGGTATATTATGGAAGTGTCCAATAATTATTCTTTTGTAATTAATGGAAGGAAATTTAAGCTCAAACCTTTCACTCCCTACCAAGTGAGAGAGGACTATGGCCCATGAAAGAGCTTCAGTAGAGGATAAGGGTGGAAGAGAAGAAGGGTAAAGGTAAAAGTTCCACCAGTGTAAAAATAAAAGGAGGTGACTTAGATAAGAACAATAAGAACATATGCATGATATCCAAACTAAGTATCTTAAGGGTGTGGATGAGGAATGTTATCTAGTATACCTTATTAACACTAAACTTTTGTTACAGGCTAACCAAGATACTAGAACTTTGTCTAGAGTTGTTCCTTATCTATTGTAGGACTATGTTGATCTATTTCTGGAGGATATGCCTAAAGAATTACCATCTTCGAGAGGGATTGAATACCAAATTGATTTTGTGTTGGGTTCATAAATTCCCAATCAACTAACCTACAGGAGCAATATGGAAGAGACCAAAGGGCTCCAAAGAAAAGTGGAAGTTCTTATTAAAAGGGGTTGATCAAATAAATTCTAAGTCCTTGTGCCATACTGGTCATTTTTGTTCCCAAAAAAAAAAGCACTTGGAGGATGTGCGCTGATTGTAGAGCTGTGAGTAATATTACCATCAAGTATAGGCATCCAATTTCTATACTTAATGATATGTTGGATGAATTGTGTGGCTCAAGTGTCTTCTCAAATATTGACCTTTGAAGTGGGTACCATCAAATTTGCATGAAATTGGGTGATGAGTGGAAAATGGATTTCAAAACAAAGTTTGGGTTGTATTAGCTGCTTATGATGCCATTTGGACTAACCAGTGCTTTCATGAGGTTGGTGAACCATGTTCTCAAGTCATTCATAATCAAGTTCATGGTTGTTTATTTTGATGACATACTTGTGTATAGTATGACCATTGAGGAACATATGACCCATTTGAAATAAGTGTAGATGTCTTGCTATAAGAGATGCTTGTAGCTAATCTTAAAAGTGTTTGTTTTGTATTAAGAAAGTTGTCTTCTAGGGTTATATAGTAAGTGAAAATAGTATAGAGGTTGATAAATAAAAGGTTGAATCCATCAAATCTTAGCCAAATCTAACCAAGGCAACCGAGGTAAGAAGTTTGCATGGTTTAGCAGGCTTTTACAGATGATTTATGAAAGGTTTTAGTTCAGTTGCTTTTCCCATAAATGAATTAATCAAAAATATGCACCTTTAGTATGGGGTGATGAGCAAGATAAGTCTTTTCAAGCCTTGAAATTCATGTTGTGTTCCTCACCTTTACTCCAACTACCCCACTTTGTCAAGCTTTTGAGATTGAGTGTGATGCACGGTGTTAGTATAGGTGGTGTATTTATAGCTTACTTTAGACAAGAAGGGAATCCAATAGCTTACTTTAGACAAAATCTAGAGGGAGTTACTCTTAGGAAGTCGACTTATGACAAGGAGTTGTATGCACTTCTGAGTGTTGGCTCATTAGCAACACTACTTGTGGGACAAGAAATTCATAATAAGGACCGATCATGAGTCCTTGAAAAATCTTAAGGGGCAATCCAAGTTGAATAAGTGACATGCTAAATGGGTTTAGTTCATTGAAAGGATTCCATATATGATCAACTACAAACAAGGCAAGAAGAATGTGGTAGCGGACGTTTTATCAAGAAGGTATATATTGGCCAGTGTTTTAGATTCTAGGATGATGGGATTTGAAATCTTGAAGGGATTATATTCTATGGATCCCAACTTAAAAGAGGTTTTTGAAAGTTTACATCAAGGAAAACAGGTTGATGTGTTTCAATTGGTTGATGGTTTCTTATTCATGGAAGGGCGGGTTTGTGTACTTAAGAGTTCATGGAGAGGGTTGTTAATCAAGGAAACTCATAATTATGGTTTTATGGGGCATTTTGGAGTACCCAGGACACTTGAAATTCTCATAGAACAATTCTATTGGCCCAAAATGAAGCATGATATGGAGCGGATTATTGGGAATGCCTAGATTTCAAATAAGCCAAATCCATGACTCTACCTCAAGTTAAGTATACTCCTATTCCTACTCTTAGTGGTCCATGGATGGATATTTCAATGGATTTTATGTTAGGCGTTACTAGAACTAAGAGAGGACATGGCAGCATATTTGTGGCAGTGGATAGATTTTCCAAAATAACTCATTGCAAATAGCCACTTCTTAAATTCAAAGATTCACAAAAGAGAAGAGAGCCAAACAAAGCCCTTGTTTCATTAAGGGCATATTTGTAAAAACATATTGTCAATTTTTTTCCTTAGTAAAAATAGGACATTCTTTATTTTACATGGGAGTTTTCATGAATATTGATTGAGACTTATGGTTTCTTCTTAGTGAGTAATTAGTGACTACTTAGTCCTGGTGAACTCTCGGAATTGTTAATGGACTTATTTTGCTTGATTAATTGAAGGTCATTCTTTTGTGGTTATTTTGGTTTTCCTTTGATTTGTTGATTAGAGTTGATTTTAAGTTGTTTGAATCAATTGGGAGCTGAGGGTTTTAGCCCCTTGTTACCCATAATTTAAAGAGCTTGAGTATTATCCCATATTTTTTTTCTTATTTTTCTTCTTATCTTTGATTCTTATCAGAATTTCCTTTTGAGTAAGGTCGGTCATATATAGGTAATGGAAGAAAACCCCTTACCAAATCAATGATAATAACTGGCCAACCCCACAGAGGTGCGAACTTCAGTCACATTCAATAGTGTACCCCAATTCTTAACGACTTCATCCTTATACAGGTCCACCATAACTCCTTCCTTAGAAACATCATGCTCCAAAAAGGACACTAAAAAAAGCCAGAACTCACACTTTGAATAATTAGCATATAATTTATTCTCCTTAAGCAACCCCACAGCATACGCAAGTGAGATTCATGCTCTTTTTTACTCTTAGAGTAAACTACTATGTCATCACTGAACAAAATAACAAACAAATCCAAGAACAACTTATAAACTTCATTCACTAGACTTATGAAAGCAGCTAGGGAACTGGTCAAGCCAAAAGACATAATTACAAACTCGTAGTGCTTATAATGAGTTTGAAAAGCAACCTTTGGGATGTCTTTTTCCATAATCTTGAGTTGATGATAACTCGAGCTCAAGCCAATTTTAGAGAATATTGCAGCCCCTTGCAATTGATCAAACAACTCATCTATCCTAAATAAGGGATATTTATTATGAATTGTCACCTTATTCAACTGGCATACTGTATGCTCATCCTCATGCTACCAACTTTATTTTTCAAAACCAGAAGAGGTGCGCCCCATAGAGAAACACTTAGGTGAATAAATCCTTTTTTTATCAACTCCTGCAATTGAGACTTCAACTCTCTCAACTTCGTCGGTGCCATATGATATGGAGGGATAAAAGTAAGTCTAGCCCTTGGCTCTAGATCTATAAAAATATAAACTTCTTAGTCTGGAGGCATACCTAAAAGATCGTTTTAAATACCTCTAAGAATTTACATACCACTAGAATTAACTCTATGGGAGAAAAAATATATTTATCTTCTCGACGATGGGCCAAAAGTTCCCTACACCCTTTCTTCACTAACTTTTGGGCATGAATTACTGACACAACCCTTACATGCTAGTCTTAAAAGTACCTTCCCACTCTAATTTTTCTATTTTGGGCATAACTATAGTAAGGATTTTTGCATAATAGTCAAGAACAACATGATAAGAAGACAACCAACCCATCCCCAATATGATATCAAACTTCTCCATATCTAGAATCACTAAGTCTTCCAAGGTCATAAGCCCCATAAATATAATAGGACACGCACAATACTCCTGATCAACATATATAGACACCCCCACTGGCATAGACACATACATAGGAGCCTCAAGATAATTACAATCTAAGTCACATACCATAGCAAATTTCACAGACACATAAGAGAAAGAAGAACCGAGACAAATAATATGGAAGCCATAAGACCAGCGAATAGAATGATACCTATGATCACAGTATTAGAAGCTTCCGCTTTAGGATATGGAAAAACTACAAAAAGATGTACCTTATCACCACTCTGACTGCCACCTCTACCACCCCAATCACTATTTCTACAAATATATCCTCCACCCCGGTTGAAAAGGTTGCCACCCCTAGCCTAGCCCTCATGCCTACCTTGTGGATGATCCCTATCATTTCCCCCACCATCATGAATGGCTGGAACTAGAGCAGTAAAAGCTGGTTGTGGAGTTAAATGACCTGTAGATAAAAATATAGGATAATACCTACTGATGTATCCCAAACATCCATACTCATATCACCTAATGCCCAAAGTAGGCCTCTGAATCAAAAAGGATAGTGGTGTATAGCCGCCGATTTGAGAAGGTTGGTAACTGACCCCAGAGGGGCTCCTTATAGACACTGGCATTGCTAAATAGTAAAGCTTATAAAAACCATGGCTCTTTGATAAAGTACTGTTGAATTGGCCTGAGGTATGAGTTTTTTTCTATTCCACTTTTACCTCTCTTTATTGGCAAACTCAACTACCGCCGGGACCATTTCCTCGGTAGATCCATAAACAGAGTAGTTAATTGAATCCTTGATTTCAGACCTTTCACCTCCGAGATGATCAGTTACAAGGCATAATGAGAAAAGGAATAAAAGTTGGCCTCATAGACCGCCACAGATATGTTTCCCTGCTCCAGTATCAGGAACTCATCATTATTTTGATAATGCTAATTATGGGGATGTATTTCTTGAGAAAAATATTCTGAAACTGTGTCAAAGTAACTGGAGGTAAGGAAGCTCTGCACTCTACAAATGACCTCCACCGTTGCTTGGCTTCTGCCTGCAACTAAAAAGAAACAAATTCCATACCATATTTTACAACAATACCCATCTTGTGCAGACAATCATGAAAATATATCAAGAACTCGAATGCATCCTTAAACTCTATACCTTTGAATAATGGAGGATTTATTTTCATGAACTTAAAAAGAATCTATGTTCATCATTAGTCATCACTGACCCTATACCTATTGAGGATATACTACTATTCCAGAGCTTGCATTCATCTTTGGTGCAACTGCAGTGACATATGGAAATGTTATGGGTAGAACAGTTAGGATATCTAGAGTATCGAATGCCAGCCAAGGTAACTGAGAATTCCAACAATTATTGAATCACATCTGCAGTCAAAGGCACTGGAGCTATATTATTTGGCATTGGCACCATATTTTTTAGAGCTACTGTTTCCTCTTTCAAGATTATTACTTCTTTGTTCTAAACAAAGTCTGGAAAATCCTTCTATAAGGAAGGGGACAATGATCTTTATCTGCTGATCTTTCAGTTACCTAGGCTCTATTTATAGTAGGTGCCACCCTTCACCCTCTTCTAGCTCTGCCCCAAACTGTGACGCTAGTGATCGATACAAATACTACCACAAGTGCGACAGCTGCAGCTATTGTGGCTCCTATGGAATGAATATTTGCTATCTGTAAACAAGAGTGAATGAGTTAGGCACCAATTTGGATCAACAGATACCATTTTAACCAAGTAAAAGAACGAATAGAAGAAAGAAAGTTGTCAATAGAATTTATGGAGTTGTAAGCGTCATCCAAAATTGACCGAATTAAGTATCCAACCCTTATAACACAGATGTAGCTATCAAATCTTAAAACACCCTTAGAAGATATGGTATCCCTCTTGGACTCACCACCCAACACCGGATCACTAATGATGGAAAGTCTCATACCTTCAAACTGACGACTCTAAATCTACTTATATAGTGAAGACCTCACTCAACACTAGTAAGAATCCTCCTAAGGTCTAAAATATCAATTCGCACCATCAAGTTGGATAAGCAGACGACCTCTGAGAAACTGAAATAGCAGCCAAGCTACCTATACTCACCGCCTTCCACTTTAAGGTGTCTGCTACCACATTCACCTTGCCCGGATGATACAAAATAGAGATGTCTTAATCCTTAAGTAACACCATACATCTATGCTGCTTAGAATTAAGCTCTCTCTGGGTCATAAGATACAGAAGACTATGTTGATCCATAAATATCACACAATGCATGCGATAAACATAATGTTTCTAAATCTTAAGCGTAAAAACTAACACCACCATCTCTAAATCATGAGTGGGGTAGTTTCGCTAATGTACCTTCAACTACCTCAATGTATAAGCAATAAATCAACCTTTCTGCATCAACACATAACCTAAATTGACACCAGAAGTATCACAATACATGAGGAATCTCTCAAGCTAAAAAAAAAGAGCAAATATAGAAGTTGAAGTTAGAAGTCCCTTGAGCTTTTCAAAGCTCGACTCACACTTCTCAAACCATCAAAAAGGAACGTCCTTTTGAGTCAATCAAGTCATCGACACTTTAATAGTAGAAAAATTCTCAAGGAACCGTGTATAATAATCGGCCAAACCAATGAAGCTAAGAACCTCAGATGGAGATGTAGGCCTTGTCCAATCACGAATAGCCTCAATCTTTGCTAGGTCTATCATAATACCATCTTTAGATACCACATGCCTAAGGAATGTCACCGACTCCAGCCAAAACTCACTTAGAGAAATTGGAAAAAAGCCTATGATCTCTTAAAGTCAGGAGCACAATTCTTAAATATTGTATATGCTTCTCTCTACTCCTCGAATACACAAGGATGTCATCAATGAACACAATCACAAAGGAATCAAAATAAGACCTGAACATGGTTCATTAAATACATAAATATGGTTGAGGTGTTGTTCAATCCAAAAGACATCACTAGGGACTTATAATGACCATACTGGGTCTTAAAGGTTTCCTTTGGGATATCCTCAGACTGAATTCTCACCTAATTGTAATCGAATCTCAAGTCAATCTTTGAGGACACCGCTGCACCTTAAAGATAGTCAAACAAATCATCAATGAGAGGCATAGAATACCGATTCTTTATAAGGAAACACACTTAGTCTAATGAAACCCTTAACAAGAATGTCCTAAAACTGTGAATTCAGATCTTTAAGCTCGGCATGAGCGATATAGTAAGGTTCCATAGAAATAGGTTGGGCGCCCAGCTCAAGATCAATAACAAACTCAATATCACGCTCAAGAGGAAGACCAAGTATGGAAAACGTCAAGATACTTATGAACTATAGAAATAGAGTCAAACGATGGACTCTCAATACTAACATCACGAATAAAAGTAAGATAAGACTTGTAAACAATCAAAATAAGTTTAATAGTGTGAATATAAGAAATAATCCTAATAGATCCCTCCCACACAATTGGGGGTATGTGGGGCACAGCTAAGGTAACGTTCTAGGCAAAATAATCCAAGATTGAATGATAGTTGGATAACCAATCCATGCCTATAATCACATCAAAATACACCATATCTAACATAATAAGATAAGTTTGAGCATGAAACTCTCAAACAATCACAACATATGATTTATAAACTCGATCAACTACTAAGGAATCACCCACGAGAGTAGATACACAAAATAACACAGATAAGGAATCCCAAGATAACTCTAACCATGGGGCATAATAAGTATACATATAAGAATAAGTGGATCCCATATTAAATAAATCAAAATTTGATTGATGTCACACCAAGATTGTACCTGTGATAACAATATTCAAAGTCTCAGCCTCGGGTTTAGAAGGTATGGCATATCACTAACCACTCCCACCACCTAGTTGGGCTACTAATCAATCTCCAGTCCTACCTTTCTAAGAACCTCCATGATCACTTTTGGGACCACCTCAATGACTATTTATACCACTTCTATTCGGGGGGGTGGAACTGCCCAAATTGGTAGAATATTATAAGATGAAGGAACCATCACCCCGTGATTGGGGCACTCTCTCAATAAATGGCCATAATCCTCAAAACCATAATATGCCCAGTCGTTGCACTGAAACCAGAATATTTGGATGACCAGGAATAACCACCATACCTACAATAACTAAAAGACGAACCCTTTAAAGGTTGATCACTACTCTGGCCAGGATGATCAGTATAACTAGACTGGCCCCTATCAGTAATCTAAAGTGTGGCCTAAATAGGCCTACTAGACTGGCCCTGATACTGATATAGCTAATGCAAAGGATACTTATCCTGAGAACCACTATATCTAAATAGTGAGGCACTATGGCTCCCACTGAAACTACCCTAATATTGCAGCCTCTTATCATTGTCCCCTTGGGCCTCATAATGTATCTCCTCCATAACCTAAGTATGATCAGAAACCTCAAAAAAAGACCTACCCACAACAACTAACTCTATGTAGACATGCAAAAAGAAAGTCTTAATCCCCGAACAGAAAAATGAAACCTCTTATACTCAGTAGTTAAAAGAGAAGTATCATGCCTATACAACTCATAAAATTGAGCCTCATACTCTACAACAGTCATGGAGCTCGGCTCTAACCTCAAGAACTGGTCTCTCAAACAATCCCCAAGACTACGAGGCATATACTTCTCTAAGAAGATCTCAGAGAACTGAGTCTATGTCAATAAGGGATATCCAAAAGGAGTGACATAAATATGACCTCTCCACTAATGTCGAGTTGCCAATTGAAAAGTCGTATAATCCATACCACGAGTCTCAACTAGGTATCCTCACAAGCAATCAAGAACTCATAAGCATCCTCACCCGGTGCACCAAAAAACATAGGTAGAGCCAATATAAAAAATCTACCCAATATTTTTTTCTCCTCAAAAGACATAGAAGGTTGGACAACTACTGACTGAGAAACCACCGATGTAGGAGAACCTCAACTCTAGGAGTCCCAGCTATAGGTTGCTTTCTCGCCTCAATACCACTCTAATCCATATATTTTGCATCATTAGATGGTGCACCACCAACCAAACCCAAGAGCTAAACCAATGCATCCCTAACCACTGATAAGAAATAAACCCCAATGGAGCCCTCAGACTTGAGATCCTCATCTTATATAGCAGTCATATGTCCTAACCATCTGTGAAAGAATGAAACCAAAGGAATCTTTAGAAAGAAACTCAAACTCTTAGCACGAAATAAGTAAAAGAAGTGAAGAACTCCTAAGAATATCCTATAGCCTCCCACTGTTAAGAAATGAACGTCATCATTCCTTTCTGTGAGACTCAACTAGACACTTGCTCTTGTACTAACAATACTGGTGAACCTAGCACTCTAATACAAATTTGTCACTATCCAATTTACGAGTCATAATGGCACCTACTTTACCTCACCAGTAGGTAAACCAAACCATATCCCAAAGCATAAGCAATAGGCTAATTTGGTGGAAAAAGGCATAAAAGCCAGAACTTTGCAAGTAAAGACTTACAATAATAATAAAACAATATTAATAGTCTAAAAGATAGATAAAACATCAATAACTATCCCATGACCTAGTAGTGTCGGTACAAGAGCTACTAGAAAAGGAACATAAGTACTGAAATAGTCAAATACAAATCCGTCTCAAATAGTGGAAGATTATACATAGATAATAGAATTAAAAAGGGGAAACTCCAACTCTGAGAGATCACCCTATCTTTAAAATCAACTCAGCACAATCGTCACATTAGCGATAGTCACTAGTCCTCGAATCTGCACCAAAAAGGTACAAAAGTATAGTGTGAGTACCAAAACTATGGGTAATCAGTAGGCATCATCAGCTGACTGAGTTAAATCATGATATAAATACGACAAAGATGCAAGATAAATAAGCTAAAGCAAGGTAAAAGGGCAAACCTGAAAATAAGATCCAACACTATAAATAAATAATCAAAATAGATATAATATGAAAAAAAAAAAAGCATAATTAATACAACAAGAATGGCTCCCATAAGCCAGTAAGTGCAAAAAAACAAACCAATGTGGCCCCTATAATCCCAGAGGGCACAATCAAAAGATACTAAATAACTGAAGTTTCATAAATTTAACGAATACCAAGCCATAACTATAAACCTATCCATACTGTATCATATCATGAATAAACTCTCAATGTAGGACTCGTATCGAAACTCAATGGCATCATCATCATTATCATCATTTGTTGGACTTGAATTGAAATTCATGTTATCAATATCATCGTAAATTGCCAAACTTGAATTGAAACTCACTATCAGTAAAGCAACGGATTTGGCCTAAAATTGGCACCAACTCCCAAGTACCAAACTATCATAGTCATTATGTATCTAATTTCCTTAAACCCAAAAATAAGCATTTCAAAGGATATAACATGTGTGTATAAGTCTACAAGAGCTAAAATGAATTTTGGCCTAAGGTGGACCGGAGGATCCCACTTTAATCCTTGAGATATGCTCTAAGGCAAATTCTGTCTCGAGCTAGGCTAAAGTATATAGATGTTAAATAAGCCACAATTATCCCTAAGATAGAAATTCTACCTAAATCATGAGAAACTGAATTAATTTTGCCTAAATTACGATTCCTTAACAAACTAAACAACCCAAATAATACTAACTATACCAATCATACCTCCAATACCTAAATCCCATCTCCTCACTAGCATAATATCACAATTATACAATGAATTATCTCAATCTATGAAGAGGGTAAGCCTAGTCTACCTAGAAGTTGAAGAAAAGCTCAAAGAATTCGCTAAACTATCAATTTTCCTTTTCAAAAAGCTTCAGCAAGATGTCACGCTATCAAAATCATAGTATACTTATCAAAAAAAGATTGGTACCCATATTGAACTTTTGTGCTTTGGATAAAAAATCATGTAAAAATATCATGTGGGGCCAATTTATGGAATCGCACTTTTAAAATCGGCAACACGTCCCTCTATGATCAAGGAACATTTACCCTTAAGAATGGGTGAATTTCCATCTCAAATGGTATGACAATCAACACACCAATATTCTCGGGATTTGGGGAAATTATGAGGATTTAGTCTATGAAATTGATGGAAACTTATCAAAAATTCATAGAAGAAATGCGTTACTCGAGCTTCTTAACACTCCAAAATCACCTGCTAATAGTTCCCCCAAGTTTCACACTTTTTAGGGTATTACACTCTTGGAAATGGGCAAAAAATGGAAAAAAGGGGATAAGTGGAGAATTTATAAGGTTCCTAGATGTCCAAGTGTCGCTTAAGCAGACAGTGGGTTGCTTAAACGATCATCGTTTAAGTGGCCAAGTGTTGGTTTAGCGATATTGGCTAAGTCTGCGCACTATCACTTAAGAGACAATTGGTAGCTTAAGTTGTCATCGGTTAATCATCAAAGGCATCTCTTAAGAGGTACCTTCTGGGCAAGCTAGGTTGCTTAAGCAATCGGTCGGCCACTTAAGCAAATGCACCAGCACCAACTAAGACTTAAAATTATTTTGAGTCTTAAATGACCCCTTGAAATTCATTTAAAATCCCATAATACGCAAACAAACTATGCCACCTTACCAAATTTGATATTTCGAACTCAATGGTACAATCAAAGTTTCCATCTGAGGTTGTTTTGATGAAAAGTAGGTCTCACACCCATGTGCAAGTTTTCTTAACTTTTGATCGATATCCCAATATGAGTTTGGAAGCTCTGGGACTCGAACCAAGGGTCTGTCTAGATCTTTTGGAACTATCAAAATTGGAATATCAGGTCGATTGACTGAATTTTTGCTCGGTAGCCAATTTTAACTAGTAAAGACTTTAAAATAGGGAATTAGCTCTAAAAATCAAACGAACTGCCCAATAACCAAAATGTCAGTTTTAACAAGTCATAAATGACTTAGGGCAGCTATGGGAAAGCTCTAAATGGCAAAAATAAGAAAAAATACAGAAAATGACCTAGAGGGTCATTACACCTGCAATCATATACATTTACATTTAATCAAATTTGGTTATCAAGTTCATCCCAATATGATCATAATTGAACTTTCAAAATATATGAATGAATGTATGAATGCAAGATATGCACATCATCACTTTATCTTCTCGTTCTCATCAACATCAACATTATCTCATCAATATCATAATGATTACAAACCTCATGAACATCATGAGTTATATTTCAACATCATCACTATCACCATCAACTCAACCATATCAGTATGAATAAATATGTAATGCAGTCAATAACTATGAGTAATGCTCAAAAGACATCATGACATTTAATTCACATATAAGCATAGAGTCAAGCAAGTCGAATTCCTACAATAAACTGTAACCTACCTCCAATCTTTGCTTAAAGTCACCTTAAGCCACACCTTTTTCTTTTTCTCTTGTTTAACTTATTCTTGATCTATAACAACAAGAACACATGCCCATTTCAATAATTCATCCTCTTTTAACTACTATGGATTAATATTCACTGATTTAAACCATAAACTTGTCTTATTATATCATCTTAGGGCTTTCTATTGTTTAAAACTCATGAATCCTATTTGAATTCACATAAACAATCATAATTATATACACAATACTATTTTCTAACACCTTAGAATTATTATTTATTGATTTTTTGCTTATTCCCAACATTTTTATCCCAATTTCATAAACTAGGAATAAACTCCAAATTCAACCATGAGTTTGTCTATAATGATTTTTCTAGGGTTATAAGAAGTAACTTCAAGTCTAAGATGTAATAGTTTACTCCAAGGATGAAAAATTCCAAATTTCCTTGAGAAATTAATTTCTCTAGAGCTCCCTTGTGTTTTATAAAAAAATACAAAATAAAGAATATTTTAGATTTTTAAAACTATCAAATTCTGTATATTACCACTGGAGAGACTAACTCACCCTTGCAGCAGTTTGTGCCTTAAGATAGAGGTCCTCTACAATGGTACCTTTTTCCATTGCAGCAATATCGATGCAACAACTAATTTTTTTGATGCAATGGTTTACGATAAGAACTCATGACCTCTCTTTAGCTATGCTCATTTATAACATATTTTATGAATTATGACATTGCGAACCAACTCCTCCATGATAATAACTATAGCAGGAGTTCTATAACTTTATTTCTGGTGTTGGAAGTTACTGCAGCTCCTAAAACTTATTCTCTATCTAATTATCACATCAAACACCACTACCAACCATCACACTACTGTCAGATTTTATTTGACTAACACACCCTCTAAAATAGTCCAATGCTAGATTAGCATTGAATTTCTCAAAAAACGACTAAGGAAAGACTAAGTAAATTTTGTCCCCTCTTTCAATGTAACGACAATTTGAATCGTTACAAAGGGTTCTTATAGTTTTTTCTTGAAAAATAGTATTGGTGATTTAGTGTATGTTAAGACAGGTAACATTGGTGTTACAACCAACGTAGAATTAAAGATGAAAGTTATTCTAGAGCCCATAAAGTATTGTGTGACTAATGAGGTAAGAAAAGTAATCCTCGGATTCTCTACTAATGGTTAATATTATAAATGATATGTAGAAAGTTCCATGGTAACTAGCAGAGTATGTTGATGATATTTAAACAAGCATTAACAAAGTTTGAGGTGACTACTTAACATATTTATAGGAAGGTAATAAATTGGTCAGCTACATAGCTGGAGCTACTGGCAACATTAATATACAAATATTCACTTTATTTCAGTAATTACTAGTGACAAGAAAAAAAATCATAAATATTGAAAAGTCACAAATGCCATCATTAAACTAAGAACTAGAAGTCCAAATCATAAAATGCCTCCCAAAAGGAATAATGAAAGGAGGAATAAGGACCAGCCTATACCACCACTTTTCAGGAAGACCCTCTGAACGAATATGTCTCCCATGCCGAATTCAGGGCTGCTTTCACAGTTTTGGCCAAGTCTAGGCTACTCAAATTAACCAGCAGGCTGTTGTCCCAGCCAATCCAGTACTGAATATAACAGCTGTTAGGATCTGTGACTCTACTTGGATGAATCCTCTAATGTTCTCCGAATCCAAGTTTGAGAAAGATCCATAAGAGTTTCTTGATTGTGTGCAGAAAATAACTGATACATGGGTGTCACTTCCAACAAGAGTGTTGACTTAGTTTCTTACCAATTTCAAGGGGTATCATACACCTAGGTTAAGTAATAAAATGAGAATAGAGGTGTCGATGCAAGGCCTGTAGAGTAGGATGAGTTTGCCACTGCTTTCCTGGATAGGTTCTTCTAATTCGAATTAAGGGAGGACAAGATACAAGATTTTATCAATCTAAAGTAGGATAACATAAGTGTGAAAGAGTATTCACTCAAGTTCACCCATCTAGCAAGGTATGCTTAGCTATAGTGGCCGGTGCTAGGGCCAGAATGAGTAAGTTTATGTTGGGAGTTTCTAAAGATGTAGTCAAAGAGTGCAGAACAATTATGTTGATTAAGTAGATGGATCTTTCTAGGCTGATGGTTCAAGCTCATCAAATTAAGGAAGAGAAGCTCAAAGAAAAGGAAAGGGAGAATAAAAGGGCCAGAATTGGTAGTTTTAACTTTTCTCAGCAAAGATCTGATGGTGGAAATCATTCTCAGTGCCGCCAAAAATCAGCAGCCCCAGCTCTATCTTTGATAGTACTTCAGCGCCTAAGTTCTATCCAGATACTCATGATAGAGTGCCAGGCTTTAAGTCCCAAGGTAGCATGAATAGTGGTCACAAAAACCCAGTTTGCAAAAGGCGTGGTAAGAATAATAAGAATGAGTGTATGGCTAGCAGTGATGCATGTTTTGGGTGTGGAAAGATAGGCCACAAGATAAGTGATTGCCCAGCAGGTATGTGGAAGGGCAGGAATGATCGTCAATATGGCCAGACTAGTTCTTCAGCAACACCAACAAGTCACCCTACTCGGCAGGGTACTACTTATAGTGCAACCAATGGAAAGCGCCAGAATTGACTCTATGCCCTTCAGACTAGATAGGATCAGGAGAGTTTTTCTGATGTGGTTATTAGTACGTTACAAGTCTTCCACCTTTATGTTTATGCATTATTAGATTTCGGATCCACACTGTCTTTTGTGACTCCTTCCATTGTTGTAGACTTCGGCATCAACCTAAAAAGTCTTGCAGAACCTTTTTTAGTATCTACCCCAGTTGGTAATTCTATCCAATCTAGGAGGGTATACAGAAATTATCCGATCACAGTATCTCATAAAATCACGTCAGTTGATCTTGTAGAATTATATATGATCAATTTTGATTTCATCCTTGGCATGGATTAGATCCACTCTTGCTATGACTTATTTGACTATAGAAATAGGATAGTTTAGTTTCAATCACCTAATGATCCAATATTAGAATGGAGGGGTACTACCTCAGTCCCTGTAAGCAGATTTATCTAATTCCTTAAGGCGAGGAAAATAATTTCCATGGGGAGTATCTATCATATCGCCTAAGTCAAGGATTCAAGTTCTGAAATCTCAAGTCTTGAGTTAGATCCATTAGCGAATGAGTTTTCAGAGGTATTCCCTGAATATCTTCTCGGAGTTTCTCTCGGGAGAAAAGTTGACTTCGGAATAGACCTCCTCCCAAGTACCCAACCTATCTCAATTATACCTTCCAGAATGGCTCCAACTGAGCTTAAAGAATTGATAGAACAGTTGAAAGATCTCTTAGATAAGGGATTCATTAGTCCTAGTATTTCATCGTGGGCTGCCCCAGTACTTTTCGTGCGTAAGAAGGATTGTTCTCTGAGAATGTGCATCGACTATCATCAATTGAACAAAGTCACAATTAAGAATAAGAATCCTCTCCCCAGTATTTATGACTTATTCTACCAACTTCAAGGTGAAAACTATTTCTCTAAGTAAAGCCTCAAATCCAGTTATCATCAGCTTAGAGTCAGAGAACATGACATTCCAAAGACAGCCTTCAGAACTTGGTATGGTCACGTCAAATTTATAGTTATGTATTTTAGATTAATGAATGCTCCTACAGCTTTTATGGAACAGAGTGTTCAAGCAATATCTGGACATATTCATCACAGTTTTCATAGATGATATTCTCACCTACTCTTGTAGTAAAGGTGATCATGAAGACCACCTGAGATTGTTTTGTAGACCCTTAAAGATCATTAATTATTCGCTAATTTTAGTAAGTGTGAATTCTGGTTGAGATCAGTAGATGTCCTTGGTCACATCATTTCTAGTGATGGTATTTGAGTTGATCCCCAAAAGATCAAAGCAGTAAGAAACTGGCCCAAACCCATCTCTTCATTAGATATTCGAAGTTTCTTGTATTTATTTGGTTACTATAGATGGTTTGTTGAGGGGTTTTCTTCTATTAATTCTCTCATGTCTCGACTAACTCAGAAAAAATTCAAGTTTCAATGGTTAGATTCTTGTGAAAAGAGTTTTTAGTAGTTAAAGACTCGACTCACTTCTGCTCCAGTATTGACTCTACCAGAGGGTTCAGATGGGTTTGTAGTTTATTGTGATGCTTCCAGAGTTGGTCTTGGTTGTGTGTTGTTGCAGCAAGGTAAGATCATAGTCTATGCCTTTATACAACTTAAACCCCATGAGAAGAATTACCTAACTTATGATATCGAGTTGGCAGTGGTTGTCTTTGACATAAATATTTGGAGGCATTGCCTCTATGGTGTTCATGTTGATGTGTTTATAGATCAAAAGAATTTATAGTATGTGTTTACGCAGAAAGACCTAAATCTTCGTCAGAGAATGTGGCTTGAATTGTTGAAAGACTATGATATGAGTGTATTGTATCACCTGAGTAAGGCAAATTTTGTGGTTAATGCCTTTAGTAGACTGTCTATGGGAAGCGTTGCCCATGTTGAGGATGATAAGAAAGAGTTTGTTCACTAGGTTTATCAGCTAGCTAGATTAGGTGTTCGGTTGGTTGATTTGGCCAAAGGTAGTGGGTTCAGAATAGCTCAGAATCTTCTTTAGTTTTTGAGGTAAAGAAAAAGCAAGACAGAGATCCTATTCTTGTTAAGTTAAAAAAAATAGTTTGAGATCAGAAGGTTGAGATTTTCTCCCAAGTGAGAGATGGTGTGCTTTGTTGTCAGGGCAGGTTATGTGTTTTGAATGTGGCTGATTTAATACAGTGAATTTTAGCATAAGAGTATGGTTTTTGATATTCTAATCATCAAAGAGCCACTAATATGTACCAAAATTTATGAGAAGTCTACTGGTGGAATGGTATGAAGAACGATATAACAAAGTTCATGGCTAAGTGTCTCAATTATAAGCAGGCCAAGGTTGAGCGCTGGATACCTAGTGGTACACTTCAAGAGTTCACCATTCCCACTTAGAAGTGGGAAGTGGTGAATAGAGATTTTGTTATAGTGTTACCACATACGCATCGTCATCATGATTTTATTTGGGTCATTATGGATAGAATGACCAAGTCAGCCCATTTTTTACCAGTTCATACCTTGTATTTAGCTGAGGATCATGCTAGACTCTATCTCAGGAAGTTGGTAAGGTTACATGGATTCCCTTAACCATCAATTCAGATAGAGGTACCCAGTTTACCTCCCATTTTTAGAAGGCTTTTCAAAAGGGTCTTGGTACTTTAAGTTCATCTCAGTACAGCTTTACACAGAGACGGATGGCCAGGCAGAGATTCAGACCCTGGAAGACATGTTGAGGTCTTATGTTATTAACTTGAAGGGTAATTGGGATAATCACTTAACTTTTATTGAGTTTGCCTACAATAACAACTATCACTCCAGTATTCAGATGTCTCCGTCTGAGGCTCTTTATGGTAGGAGGAGTAGATCTCCTATTAATTGGTTTGAGGTAGGTAAGGCTGCTTTGTTGGGTCCAGATTCAGTATTTGAGGTAATGGAAAAAGTTCAGTTGATTTGAGAAAGGCTGAAGATAGACCAAAGCCATCAGAAATCTTATACAAATATGAGGAGAAGGGAACTTGAATTTGAAGTTGGTGATTTTATGTATTTGAAAATTTTGCCCATGAAAGGGGTGAAGAGATTCGATAAGAAGGGGAAGCTTAATCCCCATTATGTTGGCCCATATAGGATTTTGATCCATTTTGGAAAGCTAGCCTATGAGTTAGAGTTGCCTACAGAGTTAGCATCAGTACATCTGGTGTTCCACATCTCTTTACTAAAGAAATACATTGGTGATCCAGCTTCAGTCATTCTGTTAAAGAGTATGGGTGTGGAAGATAGTCTCTCCTATGAGGAAGTCCCAGTTGAAATTCTTAGCCACCAGATTCATAGGTTGAGGAATAAAGAGGTCGCCTTAGTAAAGGTTTTATGGAGAAATCAGTCCGTTAAGGGAGCTACTCAGGAAGTAAAAGGCGATATGCGAGCCAAGTACCTATCTCTTCTCTATGAATTTAGGTTCAGCTTAAGGTAACGATTTCCTTAAAGTAATCCTCTCGCATTCTATCTTAGCTATTCATCCATTCTTATGTCATAGCATGCATTCATGAATTCAATTCAGTCCATACATCATGTTTTTAGATTTAGTTATTTAATCATGATTCAACTCATAAGTACTCAGTGCATGATCTCAGTCTTCCTAGTACTCCAATTCAGCTAGTTTTATTTGAGGACGAATGATCTCAAAAGGTAGATATTATAATACACCTAATTTTCGAACTTTGGACCTCCTAAAATATAGGCCATGGAGTTATATTTCCAACACTTCAAGTCTCGCCTTAATCCAATGTCACGACAAAAAGTTATGAAAAATTTTGTTAAAGGCCCGAATACACTGTCATGACTACAACTCAGGATATGAGTCGTATCCACTCATGGCGAGTCATCACGAGTGAGTCGTAGTCACTTCAATGAAGGACCCTCAGCTATAGCCAGTGACCACGAATCCTCCCTACGACCCGTAATTACTAGTTGCGAGTCATATGAAGGGATTCATAGACACAACAGTGTGCTACCCAAGAACCCCCTCCAGTGGTTACGAGTCCAGCATGAAACTTGTAGTGAGACATTATGAGTCGTATAATGGACTCATAGCCTGACTAATAAGGAATTCATGAACCAAGTTTTAGACTATGATTCCACCCAACGAGTCGTAAGGTGTGGAATCATAGTCAAGATAGTAAAGGACCTAAACTTAGAGTCCCAGCCTACGATTTCGACTACATTTTGTAACCAAACGTGATGAATCGTAGGATGAATCGTGACGACTTGGAACCCAGTTTCCTACATAATTTTTCAATGGCTTTTATGTCTTTTCCCACTCTCCTAAAAGCCAAACCCGTGTCATTTTGTCTTTCCAAGAGATGGTATAAAAGACCCAAAGCCCCAATTCATAACATAATCATCAATTCCACCCAAGATAAATCAAAGAGGTGATTCATTTCTTCCTCAAGAGCAAACTAGAGTTTAACAAGAACAAGATCAACTCTTAGGAATTCACCAGAGCTTTTACTTCAGGCATATGGGATATTCATTAGTGGGTCCCTTCCACCCATTAAGTCCCAAGAAAACTCTCCAATCTTTCAAGTGTAAAACTCTTTCCTCTTTTATAAGTTTCTAAGTTAACCATGAATATTATGAATCTCCTCTCAATTGTTTTGATTCTAAACCATGAAATTATGTTCCCTCATGATAATTGTGTTTCCATATCATTGATAATGCAAATGTCTGCATCATGATTAGTTATGTAAATATGGGATGTTATTCATGATTTTTTCATACCATGGATTGTTCAATATTTGCCAAGATTATCTTGCAATAGATATAGTATTGGTGGGTTATGAACACCCGATATCTAAATATTCACGCGTCACAGTTTTCAGGTTAAAAGACATCCATACCATGCTTGTACCATCAAATTCATAGCATTAGCATAATGAGCACTTGTTAGAATCATATCATGTTAAATAAAAAATAATACCAGTGTCATTCAGTTAGGAGTAATACTTGATACCGAGTGAATGCAAAGATGGAGGTTCTCATTAGTAACAATTCCTAAGTTTCAGATCTACGGTGCCACCATATATTTTGAGGGGTTCCCCGTCAGTAGACGCATGACACCCTCGTCCTTCGGGACATCAAATTAGTGGATCTACGCCAACCAGTGTTAGTACCTTTAGCAAGGAACTAACACTCATCCAACTGGGGTTACTAGTTGGACCTCGGTTTTTCTTAGATTGGGGTGTGTCAGTTGTAGTTAGCTTCCACAGTCTCAGTTCAGAGTATTTAGATTGTACCATTTCAGGTTTGCATGACCAATTGTCCAGTCTATCAGTTATTCCGTTAATCAATTTTACAGATTATTTTAGCACATGCTTTACTTGATCTTGCATTCGATTTACACGTTCATGCATTCATGTTCAGTATCATTATATATGTATATATATCAGCTAGTCATTATCTCTCATATCAGTACATTCAAAGTACTGATCGCATACTCTCTTTTGCGTTATGTTGTCTTATAACATAGATTCGGACGTTCAGTTTCCCAATCGTACTTAGGCAGTTCTTTTAATACTTTTCATTACAGTCAGTTGGAGTTAGTTGGGGATTTGTCCCATCAACTCCTTATGTTAGAGGCTTTCAAATAGTCAGACTTAATTTCAGTTTTATCAGATGTACAAAATACATTGAGTACTATTTCCGTATTATATCTTATTAGTTTTCCCCAGTTAAGCTTCCACATATTATGTTATTTTTTTATTATCTTCAGTGTTCACAACAGGTACCAGATCATGTGTTAACTTGGGATCACTTATGACTCTAAGCACCATGTTACGGCTAGGGGTAGTCTCGGGTCGTGACAATTGTGAACACCAGATGGCTACCTCCTTCGACTTCATCCAATAAAAACAACCCATTCTCCTGAAGATCAGCATCAAGTCAGTACAGAAAATGAAAACAAAGATAGAACATAAAATGGAGGAATCTTTACCTTGGTCAAGTGATACATTTTGTGTGTGAAGATAAGCAGGAACAAAGCATCAGGAATCGGAGAACACCCAATCCACAGAAGAAAGAGGCGAAGAGTTTGGTTCCAACGATAGCTAGGAGGCAACATAGATGATAAGATAGTGAGCTCAAAATGGGGAAAGGCAGACACTTCTATAGATAGGTCAACTATGGAAAGCGGGTTATGCTTTTGTCAATTTTTCAGATTTTTTCTATTTTTTGCTATTGTGCCTTGGGTTAGACTGTTTTTTTCCCTATTTTTTGCTTATAATTAATAAATGGCCTAATCAGACACCAAAAATTAATCTTAAAAGATTATATCGTAAGATTTTCATTAAAATGTTGGCGTTGTTGATATTCTTAGTTCATAAGTGTACATTATTGTTTCAGTTACTATTAGAATTCATTCAACTAAAATATGTTAACTAGAAAATATGACTTTTTCTAATCTAAACAAGATAGAAAATTTCACATACAAACTTTTTGAGGGCCTGTTTATGAAATTTGGCTTTAGACTCCTAATCTTGTCAAGCCGATCTTGATGAGCTTAGATCTCCATATATTATAATATGTCATGATATTGAATATGTAGCATGAGCTTCAACATTCGTATATTGTAATAAGTCATGTTATTGAATATGTAGCATGGGCTTGGACCTTCATATGTTGTGAACCAGATCTAACAAATGTGGACTTATTCCATTCGTAAATCTACCTTTTGAGCCCCACTTGGCATGCAATATATGAGAAACCTAAAAACTTGAATAGTGTGCAAAATATGATAATTTACTAAATTGAAATGTTCTTTCATATTTCCAATCGTTAAGGAAAAACAATGATAGGAGGGTTCACACGCAATGACCGATGCAGCTCTTTGGCCACAAGCACATGTATTTTCAACAGGAAGCATAGATATACATGTGAAAACCTACCAAAATTTTACACAATTAAGTACAATGAGTTCAACGCTAATAACTCAAGTTAGATCAGCCTATGTTAAAATGAGCTTGAAGTAAGCGGGAGCCTCTTTTGAAGCTAAAGCAGATCACCTGTTGAGAATGAAGTCATGCTCCATGTCCGCCTTTTCACAAAAAATGGAGAGATGAATTGATATATTTATTGAATCCTTCGGGACTGATAGGGCTCAAACCCGCACTTCCTTCGAAGATTGCAAAGAACGCACTGCTTAATATTAAAGGTCTTAACATGACCATTACAACTCCGGCGATGACAACAGGATGCATGTCATCACATAGTTTCATATGCAACTCTCTTCCTCTCCCTTGCACAACTCTTCTCTAACTGCCTAACACATTTATACTACCTACATGATTATATGTCATACAACTGGTTGCTCAATCTCACATTTCCAAATTTTACACTGGTAGAGAAACATCCAAATCTATCGGCTGGTTCACTGTGTGACGGTACATAAATTTGTTATGCTATGTTCAACTAGATTATAAGTCAAAAATAACTACCCTATCAATCTAAAATGTTTCCAGCCTACCTTGATTTCCAGTCCAGAATCGCAGAAAGCAGTGCGTAATTTGGTAGAAGGTTCTTATGAGCTAATGGAAGGTTCGTCATTGGTGATACATTGTTCTCTTTTATCCATGTTTCTATTGCCTTCCTGTCGTAAGTATACCCATCAGCTGCTACACAAGGTTCCTCCATTATGCTCTGCGACAAAAAGAACCAACCGTGCCTTAGAAATGTAGATGAGAAACTTAGTCTGTAGTACGTAACAATTGATTCTTTGGTACTATTTTGTGCCCACATCAAACATGCATCATTATCACATTGTAAGAGTTATTTAAAGCAAAGAATGGCACACCTTGAGTAAAGGACACAAATAGTAGTTAGGAGGAGGAGGCTGGGCAGGCGAGGCAGAATCTCGAGCCTTATCAGCAACTTCTTTCAATTTCTCCAACGCAGGGAGAATTTCATCTTTCAAATCGGGCCTGTCTCTTCGACAAAGCTCTGTGCATTTAAGGGCTAGAATAGCTAGTTCTTTGGTCTCTTCTAATGGCCATTTACCAGCCTCTGGATCTAGTACCTTAGTCAGATTATCATTATCCGTTGCTGTTTCAACAATGTGGGGAAGTCCCATTGCTGCTTTTGCTGTTAGCAACTGCAAGAGAACCATCCCAAATGCATAAATGTCCGATGTTGGAGAGATTAATCCGGTCCTTTGGTACTCAGGATCTATGTAGCACAGTGTTCCCACAGGACCTGTATCTTTGTAAATGGTGGATAACATAGCATCTGAATTTATCATGGTTGAGAGGCCAACATCACCAATTTTACTGACAAAATTACGATCAAGCAATATGTTTGCAGGCTTTAGATCACGATGAATAATTGGATCTGGTTTGGAGCTGTGAAGAAAGGCAAGGGCAGAGGCCACTTCCCATGCAATTCGATATCTATCAAACCATGGAATTGGAGGTGTGTCATGTTTCCTAAGAAGCCTCTCCTCCAAGCTACCATTCTCCATGAACTCATACACTAAGCAACCACGATCGGGGCACACACCAAGAAGGATTAGCAAGTGTGGATGACTTATTTTGCTCAATATTTCCAGCTGAAACAACAAAAGAGCAGATCCTGAGAATTCTAGAATAGAGGGTACTAATATTGGTAGGTAACCTTGGTACAATGGTCTTTATGACCAGACAAGTGTCACAGTTTCTTTTGAAACTCAAGCTAACTCAATTTGGTCATTCTTTCATTCATTAACTTGTCATACCTCTCGTTGATACTGCTTCGTTAGGTGAGATCCCTCAGAGTGAAGAACTTTGACAGCGACTGTAGTATGATGCAAGCTGCACTTATAAACAGTTCCGTATGCCCCCGTACCAATTTTAAGATTTTCAGAGAAAGAAGAGGTGGAAGATACAATTTCTTCCCAACTGAATTCTTGGTACTGATGTGCCTGACCCATCAAGGCATGCTCAAGCTTCTCTTTTTCTTTTGCCTCACGCAAGGCTAGTAGTTCTGCTTCTTTTCTTTGTGCAGCCTCTCTTTCAGCACAGTCCTTCACATAATCAGCTTCTTTTTTTGCAGCTTCGTACTTCTCATTCTCTTTTCGGGCTAACTCTTTTACTTCCTCCTCCTTTAGACAAATTTCCCTAAGTTTAATGTCTTCCTCCAACCGGCGCTTTTGCAGCTCATTTATCTGTTTGCGTGCAGGTTTATAACCAATATACAATATGAATCAGACATAAAAGGATGAATAATAAAAGTCATTGTTGCCGAAGCATACCTTTCTAGAAGCTTCGATTACTTCAGTTTGTGCAACTGCATACATTCCTCGAGTATTTCTTAATTCAGTTCTTAGCTTCTCCAGCTCAAAATTGATGTCCGCCTGCATTAGAAGATTGAACAGTGTTAAAAATCTAGGATGTGCACTAGATTGTCTTTGACAGGTCCAGAATTAAGAAAAAAAACAGGAAGCCTTCCTGATGTAAGTGAAATGAAATCACAAGTCATCATCAGTTGTTTTTTATCAGAACTTTGAGCTATGCACATTTGATGAGTAATGAACATAACAAACTGAGGCAGAATATACCTCAAATCTCGATGATGAATTTGTTGGAGCCCCTGAAATTGAAGCTTGATCATCTGCCGTTGTATAGTTGTTTGTTACCAAGCTCCTAAAACTAGAAGCAAGGTCATCTCCATCAGTAAGAAATGTTCCTTGGGGACAAGAACTGGCATCATCCTCACCGTCATCAAAATCAAGAGAATACTTTTTATGGTGGACTGGTACATTTGAACTTGCTCTTCTATGTGGAAAGTTCTGATTAATAAGTGAAAGAGCTCGAAATCTTTGCATTGGCAGTGAAGGAGAATGGAAGTGACTGTATGAAGTACTTGAGTCTGGTTCCGACCTTTCTGAAAAGCAGAATACAGATAAATTGTTCAGTCCAAGAAATGATGCACTTACGTATAGAAAAATGTCCCAGTAATTGTGTTCTCTCAAGAAAATGGGATTTATCATTAGAAAATAGCTAAATATGAAAACACTAACAAAAAGATTAAATCAATAGACAATGCATAACAAAAGAAAGATTCGAATCTGAAAAACCAGTCGCTATATGTACGACTTTGTTTCAAAGTATACTTCCATGCTACCTTGGTTCAAATAGCAATGCAAAGTTCTACTCATAAGACACCAGGAACTACTAAAGAATCTCCATAGTGTGCTCAAATAGAAGATCCAAGATTTATAAAGCTTTTAAATGTTTTGACGGAAACAGGGTGAATGAAGAATAAATTTTGTAGGAGAGTGAATTAGATGAAGATCCTAAGAATGAAGTTATGATTCTTATTAGTCGGGATGGTTAATTATAGATAGTGAACCATCACCAATATTCCTTTTTAATGAATAGAAATACTGTTGGTTTTTTAAAAAAAGAAATGGGGTAGCGAAAAAGGGTGGATTGAAATCTTTCAATAGCTTTCAATGAGTTTATTGAGCATTGAGGGCCTTTAAACAGCCAACATAAAACAAAAATCAGCATAATTTGAATTTCAAAACAATCTAAAATATCTCAACAACTAAAACAACCTAATTTAAAATTTAAAATTCAAACTCATCTTAATTCTAAACAACTTATTAACTAAAATTTACTGCAGTAACTAAATCAATTTTCAACACTCCTCCTTTGGTTTAGTTACTGCAATTTAAAAAAGTTGTTCCTTCTCAATTTCTGCTTCCGCAAATTGTACTCACTACTAAAAAATGCCCAAAAAGCGACGCAAAAAAAAGGTACGAACTGTGTCGCTTTAAAAACCAACGAGAAAAGCGACGTTGGCCGTCCCTTTTTTAGTTTAAATTTAATTTTTAGTTATTTTTTATTAAAATTGACGGCCAACGTCGTAATATCTGTCGCCTTTTTTCGCGGATTACTGCGCCAACTAATTAAAAAATATTTTATAATTTTTTTTAATAAATGCGACGGATAGCGTCGTAATTTATTTAAAAATAATAATAGTTATTTTTTTCAAAAGCGACTTACTTCATCAATTTTAAAAAAAAAAAATTATTTTTATTAAAAGCGACTGACAGCGTCACTATAATTTTTATTTTCTGAAATATTAATTCTAGAAAAGCGACGCCATCCGTCGCAATTTGTAGTTATTTTAATTTTCTCCAATTTTTAAAAAAGCGACGGACAACGTCGCTTTTGTGAAAATAAAATACGTAAAAAATAATGTTTTGAAAAGCGACATTGGCCGTCGATATTTGATATTTTTAATTTAATAATAAATAAATAATTTTTATATTTTAAAAAATTAAATTAAGTACATATATTTTTAAAAAGCGACAACCAACGTCGACGTTGGCCGTCGGAATAAATTCAACTTTTTAGTCCACTGTGTTAAGGCAAAAGACCTATTATTTTCTTTTTCTCACTCTCTTCATTTCTTTCTCTCTAGCACCGCTTGTTTCTCTCTCTCTTCCTTCCTTTCTCTCTTTCTCTCTTGCAACGCTATTAGTGACACTTCGAGATTGTCATCGACGAGTTCGCTATCAGTGATATTCACACTTTAAGGTATGTTCAACTTTCATTCAACTCTCACTATGTGCTGTCATTGTTTGTCATGATCTAGGAAGTTAGTGAGATCAATTGAAGGCTATGATTCACAACAGTAGGTTTAATAATGGCCTCTTGTATTTTGTTTAAGACTAGAGTACCTAAATATGAAGTGTAAAAACCAAAAAAAACTCATCCTGCTATCTCAAACTCCTATCTCTCTCACACACTCTCTCTCTAAATCTAGCTCCACTTTAAATTTGAGATAATGTTCTCATATATTTACTAATATTTGCTTGCATTTGACTATTAGGGTTAAATCTGTAAATCCCTCTCATTTCTTTGAGGATTTGTGTTACTTTAGTTGGTTTTTTAGTGATTTTAATTGAAGTTGTAGATGAATCTCTAAGCTTTTAGTTGTTTATGTTAGTGATTGGAGTTGGAGCTCATAAATCTTGAAGTTCTTCAATAGGTTTGATCTGTTAAGGTTATGCCATTTTTGCTCTTTAAGTTTTGAGGTAAGTGAAATTATCTAATTCTGTTCATTGCTCTTAAACCCAAGACTTCCTTCTATCCCCATTTTATTTTTTTCGTTGTAGGTCACATTTCAGCTCCTTTTACTAAAGATTTTAATATTTTTCTTTTATTTGTTTCTCTATTTCAATGTGAATCCAACTAATTGGTTCCTCTTATTTATAAATTTGATTTTCTCTCAGCTAAATGGCTTGACTAATTTCCACTTTTTGAAGTATAGTAGTTGGATAAAAAGGGGTTTTCAATACCTAATTTTGAAAGGATTTTAATGTTTCAATGAAAGTAGCTTTATTGTAGGTACTCAAATTGTGCTTAGTCAAAAGTGTCTAGCAGCTTACTTATTCAACAAAATATCGATGTTTGTGACAAGTAGGCTTGTTCTATTTCTCTTCTTTATGGAAAGAATTAGACACTATTAATCAAATTAGTTAATAAGTTCATGCCTTAAAAGTAAAAGAAAGTAATAAAAGCAAATAATGCAGAGAAGATCAACTTAAGTTTGGATAACTTATCTTTCACAGTTTAATGAATTCAAAATAAAAAAACTCAGAACTTTATTCAGAAACACCTTATTCCAAGACTTGAATAAACATTTTTCTTCTCTTTCAATTTTTTTCGTAAATAAGTTGTTTGAACTTTAGTTAGAAAGATTTGTGATTTACATCAAGTTTGAAACTTTTTTGCTATCTTGGCCACTGTGTTTCTGGACTCTTGTCTTTAGTTAAAAAAAATATATAGCACAATCGAAATGAGACTTTGGTATTCATATCACTCCATTGTGGAAAGTACGGGGATATTAAGCGAGAAGTAACATTGACTATAAGTTTCCAAATAATGATGAGAGATATCATTTGTAAGTTTTTCTTTTAAGAGCCCAATAGTTCTTTTTCCTATTTAGCACTAATTATTACATGATCTTAAAGAAATAAATTAAATCCAAACTCTCTTAATTTTGGTGTAAGATCAGTGTTGCACTTCTGAATATCAGTTGATCTATTGATCTTTCTAAGTTATGATGAAATGTGAAGTTAATGATCTGTGACTTGAAAATGCTTAAGTGTTGCTACTTCAAATGTGAAGTTAACGACTTGAAAAAACTTATGTGTAGTTAGTTGAAATTGTAACTTTGTGACTTAAACATGATTAAGTGTAGCTACTTGAAATGTGAAGTCAATGAGTTGAAAATGCTTTAGTTACTTGAAATTGTGACATTATGACTTGAAAATGGTTAAGCATAGCTTCTTGAAATGTGAAGTTAGTGACTTGAAAATGCTCAAATGTAGTTACTACTAATTGTGAACTTGTGACTTGAAAATGCTTAAGTGTTGCTACTTAAAATGTGAAGTTAATGACTTGAAAAAGGTTAAGCGTATCTACTTGAAAATGATTTAAGTGTATTCACTTGATATCTGAACTAATGACTTGATTTTTATATGTTTTAATGTAAAGTTGCATATTATTGAATATCTATATTTTTATAGATAGATCATCGTCTGTGGATGTATGATATGGATTATGAAAATGTTGGTGGTTTAAAACCCCAATATCTTGATGGCGTTAGAGGTTTTATCGATCATGCAATGTCACTAGATCTATTTCAAGAAAATGGAGTGGTTAGGTGTCCTTGTAGTTCATGTAGGTGCTTGAAGTTTTTTCAACCAGATATAGTGATGACTCATCTCTATCGTAATGGATTTAAGCCAAGATACTTTGTGTGGATTGATCATGGAGAAAGAGATGGTTTGAATGGTATATTTTATAATTCGTTGCCTGTGGATGAATATGACATGCTTGTACATGGTCGACACGCTAGGATTCAACATGCTAGAGTTCAACATAGGGTGCAACAGGATAGAGTACAACAGAAGGATAGGATTCATCAAATGGTCAATGATGCTTTTGGTATTGGGGATGGGATTGAACCCGAACAGAATTTAGAAGAAGATCCCAATGAAGAAGAAAGAGGTTTCTATCAACAATTAGAAGAGGCTAGTCACCCACTATGTGAAGGCAGTCTGCATTCTGCTTTATCTGTTGTAGTTAGATTACTGAATATCAAATCTGTTTGGAATGTTGCTCAAGTTGCTATGGACTCTATGGTTGGTCTTTTGGGTGAACTAGTAAATTCAGAATTGAACATACCTCAGAATTTTTATCAAGCAAAGAAATTGATTTCCAAGTTGGGATTGTCATATAATAGAATCCATTATTGTATAAATGGTTGTATGTTGTTCTATAATGATGATGTTGAATTAGAAAATTGTAAGTTTTGTGGACATGCTCGTTATAAGCGGACTCCCGGTGGAAAGATAGTTTCTATTAAGGCGATGCACTATTTACCTAGTTTCTATTAAGGCGATGCACTATTTACCTCTTATACCTAGGCTAAAAAGGTTGTATGCTTTGATGAGTTCTGCCCCACACATGAAATGGCACCATGAAAATAGGGGGCCACCAGGTGTCTTGTCTCATCCATCAGATGGAGAAGCTTGGAAGCACTTCGATAGAACTTATCCTAATTTTGCTAGTGAACCAAGAAATGTTAGATTGGAGTTGTGTGCAGATGGTTTCACACCATTCTCTAATTCTAGCACACCTTATTCTTATTGGCCTGTATTTATTACTCCATATTATGTTCCTCCTGAAATGTGCATGACAAGTCCCCACATATTTCTAAGTTGTATTATTCCAAGTCCCCGCAATCCAAAAAGTTTGATCGATGTGTATCTCCAACCATTGATAGATAAATTACTACAATTATGGCATGAAGGTGTAGTGACATATGATATATCAACTAAGCAGAATTTTGTTATGCGTGCCAATTTAATGTGGACTATTAGTGATTTTCCTGCATATGGGATGTTGTCTGGTTGGATGACTGCTGGAAAGTTAGCTTGCCCATATCGCATGAAAAATAGCAAAGCAGTCACTTTAAAATATGGTCGAAAAAATTCTTGGTTTGATTATCATCGCCAGTTCTTACCCATGGACCACGAGTTTAGGAGGATGAAAAATGCGTTTAGAAAGAATAAGATTAAGAATGATCCGCCACCTCCACTTTCTAGACTTCCTGGATATGGCGTTGAACATAATTGGACCAAACAAAGCATATTTTGGGAGTTGCCTTATTGGGAGACAATAAACTAAGACATAATCTTGATCCAATGCACACTGAAAAAAATTATTTTGATAATTTATTTAACACAATCATGGATGTTAAGGGCAAGACAAAAGATAATTCAAAAGCTAGAATAGATATAAAGGAGTATTGCAAGAGGAAGGAATTGTGGTTGAAGGAAAAAGAATATGGTAAATTGTTTAAGCCCAAGGCTAGTTTTTCATTCACCTTAGATGAGAAACGGGAAATATGTGAGTGGGTTAAGAATTTGAGGATGCCCGAGGGGTATGCTTCGAATTTAGGAAAACGAGCGAATATGGAAGAAGGGAAGTTGATTGGAATGAAAAGTCATGATTGCCACGTTTTTATGGAAACCTTGATTCCTATCGCATTTAGCCACCTTCCCGAGAGGATATGGAAACCAATCACAGAGATAAGTTTGTTCTTTAAAGATTTATGTTCAGGAAAGTTGTTGGAGAGTAGCTTAGACAGAATGGAGCAGAATATTCCTGTCATCACTACGAAGTTGTAGAAGATATTTTCATGTGGCTTTTTTGATATGATGGAGAATCTTCCAATCCTCGTAGAAGAGGCACGTCTTGGAGGCTCAGTTCAAATGAGGTGGATGTATCCTGGAGAGAGGTAAATTTTTTAAAATTAATTCCATCATTTTCTTAAAAATAAATTCTTTTATCTACCTAAGATAATATTATGCAGGAAAATTGGTGAGTGTAAACAATCTATTAAGCAAAGGGGAAAGATTGAAGGTTCGATTTGTGAAGCTTATCTTGCAAAAGAAATTGCTTATTTTTGTTCGTACTACTTTGGGGATGAACTGCCATGTAAGAGAAATAGGTCCAATCGTAATGATGAAGGTGATGGTGATCCTATGTTTCCACCTATATCAATTTTTAACAATTCGGGTAAAGGGTCTAAAAGTCATTGTACGCGAGCCTTCACTAGTATGGAAAGAAAATCTATTGTAACACATGTTTTGCTCAATTGTCCAGAGATTCAACCATATCTTGAGTAAGTGTTAATGATGTTATCGAATTATATTAATTTGTTAAGGATACTTCACTAATAAAAAAATCTTAATGATGTACACTTGACAGTTTATTCATTGGGAAATGGGGTAATGATGCCATATATACGAGGTTTTCCAATTGGCTGAAAGAATATGTAAGTACAAAAGATCATATATGTATTTACTAAAATTTTATATAGGTCATTTAATAAAATTTTATATAGGTCATTTAATAACATAGTACCATTGAACATTTGCCATTGGTGAGAGATATTATATTTGGTCCTGCAACTCAAATTCGAACAATGAATAAATATTGTGTGAACGGTTTCAAGTTTCAAACCGAGAAAGTTGTATAAGAAAACTAATAACAGCGGCGTGTGTGTTGAAGGTGATGTCGATGGTAATGGTCAAATCGTTGAATATTTTGGTGTCATACAAAAGATATTAGAAATCAGGTACCCTGGTTGGCCAAAAAAGAAGAAAATTCTATTTCGGTGCAAGTGGTTTGATCCATCACATAGAGGTACCAGGGTGAATCAACAGCATAATATAATTGAAGTGAAGCACACGAGGCAATATAATCTCTATGATCCCTTTATCATTGCACAAAATGCTAGGCAAGCATATTATGCTACATATCCATTGCGCAGAAATAAAGCCAATTGGTGGGTGGTTATAAAGAGTAAGCCTGGGGGAGAATTGAGATTGAGAATGTATTAGATGTGGCATACCAGAACGAAGTCGCAGTTGTTGATCAAATAGTGGATGATAAGTTGGAAAACAATCTAGAACATCCTCAACGCATATTAGAAGAAGTTTCTGATGATGGGATCATTGACATTTCAAATACTGCGGAAGAAATAAATGAGGGAAATGAATCATTCTGGGAGGATGAATGGGACCATGAAAATGAAACAACGGATGAGGAAGAATGGGAAAATGATGGAAATGAAACAAGCGATGAGGAAGATTGAGAGAATATAGATAGGATTGTTAGTTTTTTTATTACCACTACTTATTTGTTAATACTTATAATTTTTTTATGTATTCTAATGATGCAACTAAGAACGGGGTTCTTGCTAATTTGGTTGTTGTCTAAGTTTATATTTTAATTGTTGTGTTTTGATAATAATTATTTGTGGTATCAATTTGTGGATTGTTTCTTGGATCTTAAAGAAGCCCTCTATTGCACAAGTAAATTACAACAACAAAAACATCAAGTTAAGTACGATTGGTCTGAGGTGAGATCCTTTAATTTCTTGAGCCTCTCTACTCTTTCACAAGTATTAATTGAATGCTTAACTTTAGATGGACAAGAAAAATGTTGAGTGGCTGAGGCATCTGAACATATATGTTCTGTACCAGCAATCAGAACATATGGGTTTTGTACCAGCAATTAGGCATTATATTCAGAAAAAAACTGGGTGTTTTCTATTACTTTAAAAAATCTGAAATTATTATTTCTGCAGTAGTCTTATCAGAAGTAGGTAGTTTAATGTAATCTTGCATACAGATGGCATCCGGTGATAGCGGTGATCAGCTTGGTTCTGATAAGAATTTGAAGTCAACTGCTAAAAAGAAATCTAGGACGCCAATAAATCCTAATGATATTCCTGCCACAAATGCACACCTCTTCATCAGAGAGGTCTTATGTCCCATTTGGCACTGGTAATCCTGTAGATTATCATGGTCCCAGAAAGCAGCGACAGGTGTGCACTTCTTATGCTCCACAGACTTTCAGGTCTCCTACAGCTATAAGGACTTCGAGATTTTCATCTGGTACTCCATCCCCTCGCGATTCATCCCCCCACCTCTCAGGATTGCGACTGAGAAACAGCTCTGACTCCGATACGCAGACATCTTCCCCCCCACACACCCCCACCCCCATTTAGTGAACCTTTGGTATTCCCGAGAGTAGCATCTGCATCTGGATCTGCACCTCCACCTCAACCTATAGCAGATGATACTGATGCACATTTGATTGGTCTAGTTAATTGAGATAAGGACAGGCTTGGTAGAGTCTTCATCGAGCCTGATGGATCTAAGTAAGTTTATTTTTTCATTAATAAAATATTCATGATTACATATTTATTTTGTTCTTTACAGGTGGCATCCCGCATCAAAAGAAGTTAATAAGGCAGTGAAGGAGAGTGTTAGAAGGCTTTTTACACAACCTTGGCACAGTTGGTCGGAGATTCCAGAAGACCATAGACAAGCAATGTTTGAAGAGTTCAAGGTCTAGTACATTTAATTTTTATTTAGTTAACTTTAATAGTAATATATATTTGTATGTATATATATATCATATAACGTTACTCAATTGATTTTCAGACAATGTGTACTTGGTTAGAAAAGTACAATAGAGCTATATGCACTACTTTTGAGAGGAATGCTGGTACAAGACTACGCAATTGGCTTGAATGTGTTAGGCGTACAGGCAATGTTGCACAATGGCTTCTCAAAGAGGTATATGATGATTTGTGTATTTATACGGATACTCCTGAATATAAGGCACTCAGTGAGCAAAATAAGAAAGTTAGAACCAGTTTAAAGGGTGGCTCATTGCATACCGGAGGTGCAAAGAGTGTCAACGTCATAGTTCAAGAAATGGTAAGTAGAAATCTTAGGTTTTAATTTAGGCGTTTATATAAAGTTCATTAAATACTACTTGATTACGCGTATTTACCTTGTGTTTACAGAAAAAGGAGTTGGGTCGCGAATCAACTCAACTTGAGATCTCCAGACGAACTCATCTCGTGAAAAAGACGAATGAGTCAGACCCAGATGTGTGGGTTGAGCCCAGGGCTGAAAATGCCAATGTAAGACTTACATTTATATTTTACTTTGTTATACTTATATCTCTCCCTTATAATTTCTTATATTGTATTGCGTCTAAATTCAAGTTCTTTATATATTTTTGGGACTATACTGAGTTTATTGTTGTTGTGAAAAGACCATGGAGACTATTTTGTTAGTAATGTTATTAATAATTGAACATTGACACTTGTATGAGATTTGTTTATAGTAGTTCAGTCACAACTACATTAGAAGCACCAAGTTGGTATGTTAAGCTACAATGACTGGAAATTTGAAGCTCAATTGATGAACCTCTTTAATGTCATTGCCAAGTCCTTCGAGGTGTCATTTTCCAACTCCTTAATTATTAATGCCACTCCTCTAATCTTGGTAAACGTATATGAACTGCTACTCATATTTTTGCAACGTTCTATTACCTATCTGGATTTACGTTCTGATGCTAATTATAATTGCCAAATTAAATTGTTCAAATGACATGATTAATTTTTTTATAGATTTTAAGGATATATATTTAGTGGTTATCATTGATGTGCCCATATTTCATTACTAAGTCATTTGCATGCTATATATTTCAACAATTTATAAGATTCAGGAATTAAGTGTTTCCATAGTTTTCTTGTATATTTTATTATATTGTAAATGTCACATTATAGGCCAGTTGTTTACATGTTTAATGCATAGAATTCTACTTTCTTTTTAGTTATCTATAGATTATAGTCTTTATGGATTATTTACCTACAGGTCACCCAATTTGGTTGTATTTGTTTAAGTAGTATATGTCAATGACTCATGGATCACCTATTTAGATATTCGTAAGTTTACTTTTACATATTATATGTGTTTACATTCTTGTAAGTTTTATCTAACTCAAGTGGATTTCCATTTAGATGGTTTGTAGATAGAGTGCTTGACAAGTGCTCATTATGAGTATTGTAGAGTTCGAATTATCGAGTAAAAATTTGAGAATGATGTATGATCTTGTCCTTCATTTTAGTAATTTCTACAATATAGTTGGCAGGGTGCATCTATTGATTTTTTCATCATCTCAAACTCACAAATGAAGACGTCAATATGGATTCATTGGATTCATTAGCAAACAAGAAATTATTGGTTCTATTGACAACACCAACAATTTGAAAGTTAGGAGCTTAAAGAAGGTGGTGGACTTATTTGCTACATACCTCTTAAGAATCATATTTCTCTAAAGTTTGTTTTATATTGATCAAAACCTTTGTTAGCTTCTGTTGGTTTCATCATTTTACTCTATTATTTTCAGAAAGTGGTGGTACTGCTTCTATTAGACTATTCCATCCCTATATAGTATCCACCAAGGTGTCTGACATTAGCAATAATATGTGCATTTATGTGTGCGCCCAAATTTTCTCACCTACAATCTACGTACTTCTCTAGTTTTAGAAACCATGTTTTAGGTGCATTTATATCTGCATGCTCTTACATCGCAATTAAGTTACTTATATCCTACTAGTAAAATTTACTGATGTGTCTTTTTTAATATGCAGAATGAATATATACGCTATTTGTCTGAGTTTGGTTCAACCCAGCCTACACAGGAAGAATCAAATCAAATTTGGATCGAAAAAGTGGCAGGAGGAAAAAAAGAAGGGGAAAACCTATGGGTTTGGTTCTCGAAATAATTTACGACGTCTTTGTGCTGGATGGGTTGGTATTGGTTCCTCGCGCCAGGCTGAGGCGATTGATGGTGTTCAGCTTGCTGCTATGTCGCAACAGGTTATAGATCTTTCACGTGCCTTCGCACAATTCGTTGCTCAAAATGAAGTCATGAGCAAGACTGTCGAGCAACTCAAGAAACAAATGATTTGCATGAGTCGTCGTCGTCACCATTCTCCATCTCCCGATTCAAGTAGCAAAGAAGAAACAGAAAGTGATAGTTTGTTGACACTGCTCCTTAGTGTTATTTGGATTTTAGACTTTTTTTAGATATTAATTCTTGAACTTAACTTTTAACTTTTAAATTAAAAAGCTTAAAGACTTGAGTGTTTTAGATGTTTTTGAATATTGGATAAGTTTTTTGGATGTTGTTGAAGCATTGATGATTTAAATGACTTAAATGTTTTGATGAGTAGTTTGTTGTATGATTCGTAATGTGTGTTGCATAGTGTTCTATCTAACAAATTGTATTTTATATATGGCAGGTGGGATGCAAAAAATTAAAAAGTGCAGAAAAGCGACGGATCGGGTCCCTTTTGTTCGTCGTTTTTTTAAAATACATTTCCAAAAAAGCAACGCTTTGCGTCATTTTTTCAATCAGTAATTTAAAAAAAAGACGATGGCCGTCACTTTTTTAGTCATTATGAAGAACAAAAAACGATGACCGCCGTCGCTTTTATATTTATTATGAAGAACAAAAAGCGACGACCAATGTCGCTTTTTAATTCATTACAAAAAAAGAAAGCAACAACCAACGTCGTTTTTTCATTCAGTATGAAGAACATAAAGCGATGATCAACGTCGCTTTTTTCAAAAAAAAAAATTCAAATTACGACGGATCGTGTAAATTTTTCTAAAAAAATAAAGTGACGTTGTCCGTCACTTTTTGTTCATCATGTGTTCTTCACTAAGAACAAAATGCGACGCACAGCGTCGTTTTTTCTAAAAAAAACCTAAAAAGTTATTTTTTCTAAAAGCGACATGGTCCATTGTAATAAAAGCGACGCAGGCCGTCGTTTTCAAAAAAAGGACCCTTTTTTTTACGCAAAATAAAGCGACGCCTTTCCGTCGCTTTTGGACTAAAAAGCGACGCAGGCCGTCGCTTTTAGCCGTCGGTTTTTGGCCTTTTTTTAGTAGTGACTTGAGGATTGTTTTTAAGCTTGCTCACTTTTGTAACATGACCTGCTTGTTTGCAATTTCCACAGATTGCATCAGGTCTCCACCAACAAAAATTCTCCAAGTGAGTTTTCTTTTTGCAGTGTCTGCAAAGAGGATAATTACCTTTTCCTTTTTTGTTTTGTGCATAAAAAGCACTCTCAATAACATTGTCTTGTCTGAAGGCTCTTCTTTGCTCTTGTGCTTGAAGAGCACTTATTAGTTCTTCAATAGAGATAGTAGAGAGATCTTTAGACTCTTCCAAAGATGAGATTTTAGACTCGAATCTCTCCGGAATTGTCACAAGAATTATTTCTACAACTCTTTCATCTTTAAAATCCTCACCAAGCAACCTGATTTTACTGACAAGCAAAGAAATCTTGTCAGAATACTTGGCAATAGTTTCATCCTCTTGCATCCTAAGAGATTCAAAATTCCTTTTCAAATTCAAAATTTGCATTTGTCTAACTCGATCACTTCCTTGATATTCCCTTTTTAGTTTTTCCCAAGCTTTATTTGTTGTCTCACAAGCAATAATTTTAGAAAATATCGTATCCGCAACTGAATTTTGAATTACAATTTTGGCTTTGAATTTTTTTAGCTTTTCATCTTAATGAGATTTAATCTGAGCAACAGTAGGATTTTCAGGGAGTGGTTGTAATGGTGTATCTTCCGCTACAACTTCCCACAAATCATAGGCTTGAAGATATAATTTCATTTTCACTGACCAAATTTGGTAGTTTTCGCCAGTAAATTTTTGGGGCATTCAATGAGAGACTGTTGTTTGACATACTTTTGGTTGAAAATAGCCCTACGCTTTGAAAATAAGCACAGGTTGAAAATGGTGGCCCTGACGGGTTAAAATAGGTAGCCCTTACGGGTTAAAAACGATATGGTAGCGCTTAGGAAGAATTCACTGGTCCCGAAAGATCAATGAAACTCTTGATACCACTGTTGATTTTTTTAAAAAAGAAGATGGGACAGCGAAAAAAGGGTTAAAATGACTCTCACTGGATTGAAATCTTTCAATAGCTTTCAATGAGTTTATTGAGCATTGAGGGCCTTTAAATAGCCAACATAAAACAAAAATCAGCATAATTTGAATTTCAAAATAATCTAAAATATCTTAACAACTAAAACAACCTAATCTAAAATTTAAAATTCAAACTCATCTTAATTCTAAACAACTTATTAACTAAAATTTACTGCAGTAACTAAATCAATTTTCAACAAATACTCTTTAATGAATTGATGTGTCCTTAAACTCATAGACATGTTCCAGAGAGAGATTATGTAATATGAATGGACAAGTATTTCAAGTGGTGTATTTTCAGGAATAGGCATATTAAAACGAATCACCCAAACTAAAATCCGACATTCATGATGTGTCAAATAATGAGAATGAAGCAATGACTAAAACGAATCACCCAAACTAAAATCCGACCTTCATGATGTGTCAAATTATGAGAATGAAGCAGTGACAGTTGGATGACTACCTAATGTACTTTTACGAATGAAATAAACTGTTTCCACAATTAGTAGAAGATTTATTCCAGAAATAACTCTTCAATCAAGATCCAGCACATGCTATCACCATCCTGGGACATGCTTTAATAAAGGTACAGCAGGGCATATTAACCAGTTGCTACTACGTCTTTCGTTTAAAGCCATCAAAAACAACATTCAAACGCTCAGTACTAACCAACGTCTGCTCCTTCTGAGATTAAAGGTGATGGTAATGTGAATTCATATGTAAGACCCCGTATGATCCTAGTTCATTTCAGCTTACTATTGCATGTTTTGGGGTCCAAGACTTAAAAAATTTCACTAAGTGTTAAGACTTAGTCATTTCCAAAGCCCCTCAAACTTCAATGATTTTAGTTTCGACCTTTCCCGGCTATAGAATGTTGATTTTAAGGTGGATTCATGATCAGGGATGTCAAAGGTACATCTCGGGTGAGTTTTGAAATTTTTAGACGAGGTTTAGACTGTGTTTGGATGACCAAAACAGCAAGGCATCACGATGGAGCCGTGCCTCGATGGGTAGTTGACCCAAGCTTAGGGTCGCGTCGCGTTGGGTGGCCTCCTCCAGCTTCTTAAATCCTCGTTATTAAGGGCATTTAGGTCAATTTCACCCCACCCCAAACTCGTCCATAACACGAGATTTAGGGTCCTTAGGTGCATTATTGGCCTATTTTTCACAAATCCTCTCTCAAGAACAAACCCTAGCCTCTAAAAAATTCAAGCTCAAACTTCAAGAACCTTCACGAATTCTTCGATTAAGGTATGTTAGATGTTCATTCATGGGTCCTTATCACCCATGGAGTCCAAGAACCCATTTCCAAGTTCAAAATTATGATTTTTTACGTGTTAACATGAATTATATCCATGAAATTTCATGAATTTCGATTATGTTTACAAATTATTTTGGTTGAAATTGCCCTTTATACGTTCGAATGGTGATATTCAAGTTAAATCCTTAACTCATGTTTTTAATATCGAAATTATGTGATTATTACATGATTTAACTATTCCAATGCTTTAACTCATGACCCTTATGTGTTTGATGAAATGCCTAGATAAATAGGTTTTATACAATGACTACTTATGATGTCCTCAAAGTTGTATTATGGGTCTTGTTATTGCTATCGAGTTCTGGGGGTTATGAATACCCGAAAATTTAGTTGTTTACTTACTCTCGGTATCTTCAAAATGGTTTCAGATATGTTATGAGCATTATCAGTTCAGTCAGTTATCATAATCAGTTAAACTTAAATCAGTTCAGTATTCCGAGTCAGTTCAATTGGGAGAAGGATTTAGCACCGAGCGAATACAGGGATGGTTGTTTCCCCTTCAGTTAGGCAGAATCGTTAGTAGTAGTCCCTGTATTCCAGAACTACGTAGCCAGCGTAGGATATGAGGAGTCACCCGTCAGTTTAGGCTTGGCTACCTCTCAGGGTCACCCATCAGTTTAGGCTTGGCTACCTCTCAGGGTCACCCGTCAGTTTAGGCTTGACACCCTGGCCCTTTGGGACATCAGTTTAGTGGATCCACACAACCATTGGCCTGTGACACGGTACTGACACCCTTCCAACTAGGGTCCAACTAACTCATATTATGGCATGTCGGTTAGATGATAGCTCCCACAGTCTCAGACCAGTATTCAGTACAGAGTTCAGTTTCAGGTTTGCTTGACCATAGCATACAATTACCAGTTATCAGTATTTCAGTCTTTCAGATTATAGACTTATTTCAGATTACAGATTTATGCTTGGTCTTGCATTCTCAAATTTTACAATTTTCATGCATTTATATTCAGTTACCTCATGCTATTCATTCAGTCAGTTATTATTCATGCACATGAACCCCTGCATATTAGCCTAACCTCATCTACCATACCAGTACATTTAAAGTACTGATCGCATACTCATTTCCTGCACTATGATGTTTGATATCATAGGTTCGGACGCTCAGGTTCCCGACCGTACGTAGGCATTCCGGCGCATCAACAGCATCAACAGTGGTGAGTCCTCATCTATCGAGGACATGGTTATTATTTCAGCTCATTTCAGTATTTTATTTCAGTTAGACAGTTGGAGTTAGTTGGGGCCTGTCCCATCAACTCTCTTTCAGACAGTTTTAGAGGCTTTCAAACATTTTAGACAGCCAGTCAGTTGTTGGTCTTTTCAGTCAGATTTTAAATATTTTCGCATAAGTTTCAGACTTTTGGGTTATCAGTTGCATTATTTTCAGATTTAAAACCTTAAGGCGTATTCAGTTATTCCACATGTGTATTTCATTATTATTATTTAGTGCTCACAGCAGGTACCAGTTCATGGGTTAGCTTGTGGTCTTTCGAGATCGTAAGCACTTTGTGGCATCCAGGGTATATTTTCGGGGCATTACAAGCTTGGTATTAGAGCCTAAGGTTTTATAGTTTCCTAGGGAGTTAGAAAGCCGCATTGAGTAGAGTCTTGTGCATGGGTGTGAAGCGCACCACACTCATAGGCGAGAGGCTACAAAACGTTCTAGGAAAAGTTTCCCTTCTTCCAGCATTTGTGTCGTGCGATTGAGTATGAGCTCAATTTAAACTCTCTAATTCAATCTTCCTTTCATTTACAGTGAACATGCCTCCCAGAAAGAATAACGGAAGGAGAAATGGAAATTTGCCTGCACCCCCGCCTGTTCAGGAAGATCCCTTGAACAAGTATGTCTCTCATGTAGAATTCAGAGCTGCATTCACTACTTTAGCTTACTCTGTAGCAGCTCAGAATAATCAGCAGGCTACTGTCCCAGCCGTTCTAGTGGCTGATACTGTCGCAGCTAGAATTCAGGACTTCACCCGAATGAACCCTCCTCTGTTTTTGGGATCCAAGTTTGATGAGGATCTGCAGGAGTTCCTTGACATTGTTCAGAAGGTAACTGACATTATGGGTGTGACTTCTAGTGAGAGTGCAGAGTTGGTTGCTTACCAGTTGCAGGATGTAGCTCACACTTGGTATAAGCAGTGGAAGGGGGATAGAGGCGCAGATGCAGGGCCTATAGAATGGGAGGAGTTTGCTACAGCCTTTTTAGATAGATTCTTTCCTTTGGAGTTGAGGGAAGCTAAGGTGCTGGATTTCATTAATTTGAAGCAGGGAAATATGAGTGTGAAGGAATATTCGCTTAAGTTTACTCAGCTAGCCAGGTATACTCCTCATGTGGTGGCTGATAATAGGTTTAGGATGAGCAAGTTTGTGTCTGGTGTATATGATAGTGTGGTCAAGAGTGTAGGACCACAATGTTGATTAAGGAGATGGACTTGTCTACGCTTATGGTCCATGCTCAACAGATTGAGAAGGAGAAGGTTAAGGAGAAAGAAAGCGAGAACAAGAGGGCTAGGACAGGTAGTTTCAACTTTGCTCAGCCGAGGTCAGAGAGTGGTAATCGTCCCCAATTCCGTCAGAAATCTTCAGCTAGTGCTTCTGTGCCAAAGTTCAGAAATGACAATCGGGATAGGGCGCCAAGCTCTAAGTCGCAAGGCAGTGTAAACAGTGGTTGCACAAATCCTCTTTGCTAGAAATGTGGTAGAAACCACCAGGGTGAGTGTAGAGCTAGCAGTGATGTACGCTTTGGGTATGGCAAGCCAGCCATCGGATCCGGGAATGTCGGGTAGTTGCTCAGAAGGGAAGGAATTTACGCCAATAGGGCCAGTCCCATCTATCATCAACTCCAACAGGTCACCCAAATCAGCAGGGCGCCACCTCCAGTGCCACCAGCGGTCAACGCCAGAACAGACTATATGCACTTCAGTCCTAACAGGATCAGGAAAATTCTCCTGATGTGGTTACGGGTACGTTGCAGGTCTTTCATTTACATGTATACGCTTTGTTAGACCCCGGAGCTACATTTTTTTTTGTAACTCCCTACATAGCTATTAATTTCGGTGTCAGTCCTGAGACTCTAGCAAAACCCTTCTTAGTGGCCACCCCAGTAGGTGTTTCTATTGTAGCCAGGCAGGTATACAGGAACTGTCCGGTCACAATATCCCAGAAAGTCACCTCAGTTGATCTTGAGAAATTAGAGATGACCGATTTTGATGTCATTCTCGGCATAGATTGGCTCCACTCATGCTATGCTTTAGTTGATTGTAGAAACAGAGTTGTTCATTTTCAGTTTCCGAATGAACCAGTCCTTGATGGAGGGGTAGTACTTCAACACTTAGGGGTCAACTTGTTTCGTACCTTAGAGCGAGAAAAATTATATCCAAGGAGTGTGTTCACCATCTTGTTCGAGTCAAAGACTCTAGTTCTGAGACTCCCAATCTCGAGTCAGTTTCAGTAGTAAGGGAATTTCCAGATGTGTTCACTAAAGATCTTCCCGAAGTTCCTCCCGAAAAGGAAATTGACTTCGGAATAGACCTGGGAAATTGACTTCAAAATAGACCTTCTTCCAGATACCCAATCCATATGTATTCCGCCATACAGAATGGCTCTAGCTGAACTTAAAGAGTTGAAAGAACAGTTGAAAGACCTCCTAGATAAGGGATTCATCAGGCCCAGTGTTTCCCCATAGGGCGCTCCAGTCCTTTTCGTGCGTAAGAAAGACAGTTCTCTTAAGATGTGTATCGATTACCGTCAGTTGAACAAAGTCACCATCAAGAATAAATATCCACTCCCTAGAATCGATGACTTGTTCGACCAACTTCAAGGTGCCAATTATTTCTCTAAGATAGACCTCAGATCCAGCTATCATCAGCTCAGAGCCAGAGAATGTGACATTTCGAAAACAACTTTCAGAACTCTGTATGGTTACTTCAAATTTCTAGTCATGTTCTTTGGACTAACGAATGCTCCAGCAGCTTTCATGGACTTGATGAACAAGTGTTCAAATAGTACTCGGACATGTTCGTCATAGTCTTCATTGATGACATTCTCGTCTATTCCCATAGTGAAAATGATCATGCAAATCATCTCAGAATTGTATTACAGACTCTTAGAGCCCATCAGTTATTTGCCAAATTCAGTAAGTGCGAATTTTGGCTAAGATCAGTAGCTTTCCTCGGCCATATTGTTTTCGGTGATGGCATTAGAGTTGACCCTCAAAAGACCGAAGCAGTGAGAAACTGGCCCAGACCCATTTCTCCGTCAGACATTAGGATTTTCGTCTATTGCATCCCCATGTCTAGATTGACTCAGAAGAAAGTCAAGTTTCGATGGTCAGATTCTTGTGAGAAGAGTTTTCAGGAGTTGAAGACTCGACTTACCTCAGCCCTAGTTTTGACGTTGCTAGACGGTTCAGAGGGATTTATTGTTTACAGTGATGCTTCCAAAGTTGGTCTTGGTTGTGTGTTGATGCAGAAAGGTAAGGTCATAGCCTATGCTTCTAGACAGCTTAAACACCATGAGAAGAATTACCCTACCCATGATCTTGAGTTGGCGGTTGTTGTCTTTGCCTTGAAAATTTGGAGGCATTATCTCTATGGGGTGCATGTTGATGTGTTCACGAACCACAAAAGCTTGCAGTGTGTGTTTTCATAGAAAGATTTGAAACTTCGTCAGAGAAGATAGTTGGAGTTGTTAAAAGATTATGATATGAGCGTTTTGTATCACCCGGGCAAGGCCAATGTAGTAGCAGATGCCCTTAGTAGACTGTCTATGGGTAGTGTTGCTCATGTTGAGGATGATAAAAAAAGTTAATCGGGGAAGTTCATCAGCTTGCTAGATTAGCAGTTCATTTGGTTGATTCAGCTGAGGGTAATGCTTGGGTTCAGAGTAGTTCGGAATCGCCTTTGGTTGCCGAAGTAAAGGAGAAGCAAGATAGAGATCCTAGTTTAGTTAAGCTGAAAGAATCAGCAAGAGATCATAAAGTTGAGGTTTTCTACCAAGGGGAAGATAGTGTGTTGTATTGTCAGGGTAGACTGTGTGTTCCGTGTGTTGATGATTTGAGGCAATGGATTCTTGCAAAAGCGCATGGTATGCGTTATTCTATTCATCCAGGGGCCACTAAGATGTACCGTGATTTGCGAAAAATCTATTGGTGGAGTGGTATGAAGAAAGATATTATAGAGTTTGTTGCTCAGTGCTCTAACTGTCAGCAGGTTAACGTTGAGCACCAGAGGCCTAGTGGCACTTTGCAGGAGTTCGTCATTCCCACTTGGAAGTGGGAAGAGGTGAACATGGATTTTGTGACAGGGTTACCACGTTTGCGTCTTCAGCATGATTCGATATGGGTCATTGTAGATAGAATGACCAAATCAGCCCATTTCTTACCAGCTGAGGATTATGCGAAGCTTTATATAAAAGAGTTGGTTAGGTTGCATGGAGTCCTGTTGTCTATTATTTCAGATAGAGGTACTCAGTTTACCTCTCACTTTTGGAGAGCTTTTCAGAAGGGTCTGGGTATCCAAGTTCGTCTCAGTACAGCTTTTCACCCTCAGACAGATGGTCACGCAGAGAGGACCATTCAGACTATAGAGGATATGTTGAGAGCATGTGTTGTTGACTTTAAAGGAAGTTGGGATAACCACTTGCCTTTGATCGAGTTTGCCCACAATAACAGTTATCATTCCAGTATTTAGATGGCTCCGTTTGAGGCTCTCTATGGGAGGAGATGTAGATCTCTTATTGGGTGGTTTGAGGTAGGTGAGACTGCGTTGATAGGGCTTGATTCAGTGTTCGATGTGATGGAGAAAGTTCAGTTAATCAGGGATAGGCTTAAGACAGCCGAAAGCCGACAGAAATCCTATGCAGATGTGAGGAGGCGAGATCTTGCGTTTGAGGTTAGTGACTTGGTCCATTTGAAAATCTCTCCCATGAAGGGAGTGAAGTGATTTGGCAAGAAGGGGAAGCTTAGTACCCGATATGTTGGCCCTTACAGAATCTTGAGTTATTTTGGGAAGGTAGCGTATGAGCTGGAGTTGCCTGCAGATTTGGCATCAGTGCATCCAATATTCTATGTGTCCTTGTTAAAGAAGTGTATTGGTGACCCATCTATGGTTGTTCCTTTAGAAAGTGCAGATGTTCAGGATAGCCTTTCTTAAGGTTGATTCATGATCAGGAATGTCAAAGGTACATCTCGGGTGAGTTTCAGAATTTTTAGACGAGGTTTAGACCGTGTTTGGATGACCAAAACAGTAAGGCATCGCGATGGAGCCGCGCCGAGATGGGTAATTGACCCAGGCTTAAGGTCGCACCGCGTTGGCTGCTTGACCCAGCCAGGACTCGCGCCGCGTTAGGTGGCCTCCTCCAGCTTCTTAAATCCTCATCATTGAGGGCATTTAGGTCAATTTCCCCCACCTAAACTCATCCATAACACGAGATTTAAGGTCCCTAGGTGCATTATTTGCCCATTTTTCACAAATCCTCTCAAGAGAAAGCAATCCTCTTTCAAGAACAAGCCCTAGCATCTTCAAAATTCAAGCTCAAACTTAAAGAAATCACCAAGAACCTTCACGAATTCTTCGATTAAGGAATGTCAAATGTTCATTCATGGGTCCTTATCACCCATGGAGTCCAAGAACCCGTTTTCAAGTTCAAAGTTATGATTTTTAGGTGTTAACATGAATTATATCCATGAAATTTCATGAATTTCGATTATGTATCATGTTTACAAATTATTTTGGTTGAAATTCCCTTGATACGTTCGAATGGTGATATTCACACGTTAAATCCTTAACCCATGTATTTAATATCGAAATTGTGTGATTATTACATGATTTAACTATTCCCATGCTTTAACTCATGACCCCTATGTGTTTGATGAAATGACTAGATAAATGGGTTTTATGCAATGACTACTTATGATATTCTCAAAGTTGTATTATGGGTCTATTATTATTTTGTACAATGACTACTTATGATATTCTCAAAGTTGTACTATGGGTCTATTATTATTGTTATCAAGTCTTGGAGTTATGAATACCTGAAAACTTAGCTGTTTTCTTAGTCTCAGTATTTTCAAAATGGTTTCAGATATGTTATGAGCATTATCAGCTCAGTCAGTCATCATAATCAGTTAAACTTAAATCAGTTCAGTATTCTGAGTCAGTTCAGTTGGGAGTAGGATTTAGCACCGACCGAATACAGGGATGGCGACTTCCCCGTCAGTTAGGCAGAGTCGTTAGTAGCAGTCCTTGTATTCCAGAACTACCTAACCAGCGTAGGATATGAGGAGTCACCCGTTAGTTTAGGCTTGGCTACCTCTCAGGGTCACCCGTCAGTTTAAGCTTGATACCCTGGTCTTTCGGGATATCAGTTTAGTGGATCCACACAGCCATTGGCCCGTGACACAGTACTGATACCCTTCCAACTGGGGTCACAGGTTGGACCCCAATTAGCTCATATTAGGGCATGTCGGTTAAATGATAGCTCCCACAGTCTCAGACCAGTATTCAGTATAAAGTTCAGTTTCAGGTTTGCTTGACCATAGCATACAGTTACCAGTTTTCAGTATTTCAGATTATAGACTTATTTCAGATTACAGATTTATGCTTGGTCTTGCATTCTCAAATTTTACAGTTTTCATGCATTTATATTCAGTTACCTCATGCTATTCATTCAGTCAGTTATTATTCATGCACATGAACCCCTGCATATTAGCCTAACCTCATCTAGTATACCAGTACATTTAAAGTACTGATCGCATACTCATTTCTTGCACTATGATGTTTGATATCATAGGTTCAGACGCTCAGGTTCCCGACCGTACTTAGATATTCCAACGCATCAGCAGCATCAACAGTGGTGAGTCCTCATCTATCGAGGACATGATTGTTATTTCAGCTCATTTCAGTATTTTATTTCAGTTAGACAGTTGGAGTTAGTTGGGGCCTGTCCCATCAACCCTCTTTCAGACAATTTTAAAGGCTTTCAGACATTTTAGACAGGCAGTCAGTTGTTGATCTTTTCAGTCAGATTTTTAATATTTTCGCATAAGTTTCAGACTTTTGGGTTATCAATTGTATTATTTTCAGATTTAAAACCTTAAGGCGTATTCAGTTATTCCGCACATATGTATTTCGTTATTATTATTCAGTGATCACAGCAGGTACCAGTTCATGGTTAGCTTGTGGCCTTTCGAAGCCATAAGCACCGTGTGGCATCTAGGGTGTATTTCCGGGGAGTTACATCATGTCACTCCTAAATCACAGATACCAAGAAATGGAGCAAAGAACTGCATAAAACCAGAAGAAGTAAGAAGTTTCTCCAGCTGAAAGCAACAAGTGCAGCCAAGGTACGCAAAACTGGCTGACAGTTTGCAGTATTTTGTTTGGTGGAACATATAATAACAATGAAATAAACGCAAAACAATTAGTTTTTACCTGTTAGCGAACTTGAAGTGTGGCCTGTTGAACTGGTGATTGAGCAGCTTGTGTAACTATCTCCAGCCAAACTGGTTCCATTTATTTTTGAATCAGGACGTATAGATGACAATTTTCCTTTTGAAACAGCATAGATGGTACAAAAGCTTGGAGTACCATCTGAGATTCTTGAGGATAAGCTTTGTCCCCTAAACATTAAATAAACAGTTTAAACTTACAATTGAAAATGACAATGATGCTAGAAAGTATCCTCTCCGAAGGAGCTAACCAGTGTAGTAGTAAAAACACCTCAAGATGACACAGATTTCCAAAAAAATTGGTAAGATCTTCACCTATTTCAATTTCAATTCACTAAAACTATCTACCAAAAAGAAAAAATAACATTTCAAACTCCCGCCATGGTTTGTGTTTACATCCCATTCATAACTTACTCGTGCCCGGCAAAAAGCCATGCAAAAGGACAAATAAACCTTTACTCTTGAATATAAGAAAACTTAGGCCTTATATTACTAGTGAACTCCTTGTTGCTTCTTCAACCTAGTTAGAAGCATCACCAACTGAAGTTTTTATTTGTTTTCATATTAATGTGTCTCGTATCATTTTGAATAGCTTTATGATGTTGAATATTATCTGCTTTATACTTGACTATTGGATAATATGAACTTCTTGCATTCTTCTTTTAGTTTGACATTGTCCTAATTAACTACTGAAATTCTATAGAGTTCATCCACATAGGAAGAAGGTACTTGGATATTTTGCAAATAAGAACTGTTGGAGTCCCACATCGGTGGGTTAAAGGGTCCTTGGTCTCCTTATATGGTCTTGGGCAATCCTCCCCTCACGAGCTAGCTTTTGAGGTTGAGTTAGGCCCAAGGTCCATTTCTTTATTATGGTATCAAAGCCAGGCCCACCGAGTTTATTGTTTCCGATGTTGGACCCCCATCTTATATTGTCCATGCTCCAGATGTCCAGCCCTGGGCGTGCAGGGAGTGTTGGAGTCCTACATCGATGGGTTAAAGTGTCCTTGGTCTCCTTATATGGTCTTGGGCAATCCTCCCCTCATGAGCAAGCTTTTGAGGTTGAGTTAGGCCCAAGGTCCATTTCTTTATCAAGAACAAAACAACCATATGATCTAAGCAATCCTCCCCTCATGAGCTAGCTTTTGAGGTTAAGTTAGGCTCAAGGTCCTTTTCTTTATCAAGAACAAAACAACCATATGATCTAAGGAGATAAAATGTCAGGTTTATTTCAGAGAGGGGATCTCATAGCTCATAAGAAGTGAGTCCATATGAAGGCCCCCTATTCTAGAATCAATATTTCTCTTGATATTACAAGTCAATGACCACAAGTACATTTCTGAAGATGGCATGTATGTCAAATAAATAAACTTTTTTGTCCATATTATGTGCCATTCCTCTCTTCTGCATTGTATCTTAAGATACCCACAGGTTGTTGCATTTCTTGAGTATCGCAAATTTGCAGCGTGGCAATAAGGATTAAGGACTACATAATCTGAGTCGATAAATATATATATAAGCTCCCGCTATGCGCAAGGTTTGGGGAAGGGCCCGACCACAAGGATATAGTTGATGAAAATATATACCTTAGAAATAACTAAAATAAAAATAAAGAGATTGCCACTTGGAGTGTCGGCAATGGGCGGTAGCTTATAATAAAAATGTGAAACAGCATAAATTCTATACCTAGAAAAGATGCTACGAGATGAAGCACCTATGACAAGCTTGATGATATTATGCTTGGTGACCTCCTGTGCTATAGCTTTCACGATATCATCTGATTCAAGTTGTAAAACTTCTACTTGGACCTGCATGTATTTTGGATGATCAGTGATTTAACTTTAGGAGATTTTCCTCCTTTCTGATATTTATATGTACCTTTCGGTTAGTACATAACATCTTGTAAGGAAGAAGATTTCCACTTGTTTGCAACTCGACATCCTTCCGGAAAGCAGCAACTACATCATCCCGCACTTGTGAAATTGGAATAAAGTTTCCCACTAAAGAAAGGATAAATATAGACGTAGAAAGGATAAATATAGACGTCATAGTCCTAACATATAATAGTCGCAGGACTTAATTCTGGTTTCCATATTTTTGAGTTAATGAGCACTGATGTACAAAGAAAATTGACAGTTTTCTCATGGAAATAGCATATGAACCATGTTAGGTGAACTCATTCACAGGGCGTATTTAGGAAGTGTGTGTAAACAAGCATCTCGCAGTGGTACGTGCAGCTTCATGATAATATTAAGTGTATGCATTTTGGACTATCTGCAGAAAATACACCATAAATATCTGACACAGGTACAATGAGGCAAATGAAGGGCTCATGTGACATAGTATATGAGAAGGAAGCTCTGGTGAAGTTACTTCCTCAAGGAGCTGTTAGATGTTATTTTTTATAGTTTCCCTCCTCCTTGCCTTTTGTTTCTGAAGAAGGTCTTGTTTGAGAAGGAATCAAGACTACATCTCTTATATTGCCACAAGTTAGGGTGCATGTAGATACGAAAGGTGACATGGCATGCTCCAGCAAAAAAAGGGCCTAAAATCCCCACCATCCAAAAAGAAAAAGTACAACATATTTTCGTTGTTCCAGGATTCAGAGGCTAATTTATCAAGTATAAAGGGTGTGCAAACAAAGTTCTTTCTTATTCTTTCCTTTTCCTTTTTGAGTGGGGCTGAAGGATAGTTAAACTACAAAACTGAAATTGGCTCCACTAAACCACAGCATCAGATATTTATGAATTACTCCCTCCATTTCAATTGGTCTGTCTTGGGTTGACTTGCACGGAGTTTAAGCAAGTGAAAAAGATTTTGAATCGCCATTTTAAACGAAGATATGTCGAATTATCCTTTAACATGTCTTGTAGATGTTGAAATTAATGAGATGTCAAATTAAGGATGAAGTATTCTTTTTTAAATGAACTAAAAAAGAAAGTAGGACAAACAAATTGAAACAGACTGAGTACATAACATCTCCCTTGCAAGATAAACCGTCATAATGGATAAGGTTATCTAAAGCACTAGACTAGAAGGATATTCCATATTCTGGCCTAAACTTATATTGCATAATCACAAATATTAAACTAGAATTAGCAGCACTGCAAGCAAGTGTTCATACACCATAAATCTTTTGACTAAGTCAATATTTAAACACAATAGAGTGCAGGAAAACAACTTACTGGGGGTAGGCACACCAGTTATGCGTGGACGGACGTGTAACAGCTTGAAGCAAACCTTTCCTTCAGGAACAAATTTGTCCAAAGCCCACCTGACTACATGTTTGCTTTTTTTCTTACCATTGATAGCTACTGCAATGGTGGAAGAGTTTAATGGAGGCAGAGCACTTAGGCCTTCCACTTTTGTCACCGCTTCATCTTTTTCTTCCATAACCTAACCACGTGTTGTCGAGGCTCTATTACACAACAACAACAAACCCAGTATATTCCTACCAAGTGGGGTCTGGGGAAGGCTCTATTACACAAATGAGAAATAACTGGTTAGCACACAGATATGCGTTTACCAAACTTGGTAGCTATTAAACAGGAAATATCTTAATTATGTGTATTGTTTACACCACAACAAAGACAAAACCAAGAAGTTGAAACTCATATACATTCAGCAAAGAAATTCAGTTAACCTTAGCAATCAAGACAAACTGGAAGCAGAGAAATTAACGAGAAAAACATATCACATCAAACGATTCCATGACTGAACAAGCACGTTAATTAAATCTTTATCTTTTGGTATGCGGACTAAATTATGTTGAGATTATAATCTGTGAACTAATTTATACCACCTTGGAGATGAGATAAAATAATCTCAAATTCCATGGTTAAGTTTGAAACAAATTTTATACTGCTTTTGGTTGACGGTATAAAATTATGTATTACCGTCAATCAAATGCAACATAAATTTTATTTCCAAATTTAATTTTGGAATATTCCACTTCCCCATATCCCGCGTACCAAACGGAACTATTCTGAATACCTTTAGAAGTCATCATGTACTAACTCAATCAACACCTACACAGTTCTTGAAAATGCCTATGAATATTTTTACAAACAAAACCAGAAACAACTTAAAAAACCAGAATTTAGAGGGGAGAACAAAATCAAAACGACCCAGAATTGAGAAACCTCTCTTACCAATTCTTGGCAACTTCAAATCCTTAAAAACCATTTATGTGAAGAAAACAAGAAGAAAGAGACATGAGACGAGGGAAAATGGACATTGTATTTGTGAGTCAAAGGAAGTAAGAAAATGAAGGAAGGATACTTGGTTGGTTAATAAGTAATTTAAGGTATGAGAATTCCGCAGAAGGCATGAGATGGCCCACAACCCCCAGCATGATTTAACATTCACAACTCCTAAGCATGACTCAAATCCAGTGGCTCTGCCTAAATAAATTAGCACATCATATTTGGCACAACGACGACTTGTCAGTTCAGTCAATCCTTGACTAATCCTATTTTTTCTTTGATCCAATTATTCTGATTAATTAATAAAAGATCAATTTGGCCCTCTTGTCCGCAAGCAAAGTATCTTGGCTTTTTGTCAACCAGATCTTTAGGTGCTATCATAGTATATTTATTTCTAGCATGATATCACAAAAATATTTGAACTTTGATCAAATTTTTAATTATGTATACTAAACTTTCTTGAACCATTGTGTAACTTTCTTGAACCATTGCATATAGTGAAAGTGTTAAAAAAAAACATTATAAACTTCTTTTTTTTGTCAAATAGCCCCACAATTTTCATTATAAACCTTTATTTTATATTTATTTTCATTAAAATACTCACATAATCATATATATACACACACATTGTCATGCACATACTACCATCGGAAAACACTGATCATACACACACACTGCCATCGAAAAACGAACGCGCACACTCACATACCAGAGAACACTACACACACAGTGATACATACACACACTATCGGAGAGAATCGAAAGTGGGGAGAATTGAGAGAGGGAGAGAGACAGTGAGAAATTGAGAGAAAATAAGAGAGGAAACCAGGCCGGTCCTCAATTTCCCCATCTCATTTTCAATCAAATTCCTTTGACCAATTTGATTTACGATCACCCGAGCATCATCTCCGACCAAATTAATCAAAGTAGTAGTAAAAAAATCGTAATTGGATGAATTATGATCATTTTCTGAAGGAGCTTTTGACTTACCAACATTTCCAACATCATTTTCGATTAAAACTTGTTGAAAATTTTGAATCAAAGCCGACAAATTATCAATTTTCTTTGAATTTGTCAAATTAGAATTTTGAAATTGAAATCAGTGAAAGTTGTAATAATTGGGGATTTTGCCATAGAATTATTTCCTGTATCCCCAGCTATTAATTTGCGTTGAGAATTTGTGATTTCATCAGAACCTTGCAAGTCGCCGGAATTTTGAGCTTTTCCGACAATAAATTCCAAACTTTACTTTTTGTAAAAAATGCAAGGACGGAATGTATTAAAAATATGGGGTTACAAACCATGTTTACAAACCCAAATGTGAATGTATTAAAAACATGATTTTACAAACCATAGTGAATCGAGAAGAATGGAGAATTTTAAAATTCTAATGGAGATATTGCTGTTGTGGACCAAAATGGAGAGGAATTAATTTTAAATGGAGAAGAAAATAAAAATAGAGAAGCAAATAAATAAAAAATAATTTTAAATAAAAAATACACGTATCAATGCGAGATTGGCGCGTGTATTACATTTTCTACTCCAAAACTGAAAATAGTGTTTTGGGAGAATTAATTCTACTTTAAAAAAGTCTAGGGGGTAATAGAATCCCCTCAAAGTTTAGAATGCTCAACTAAAAATCCGATCAAAATTCTGATATTTTTGTGAGTATTATCACTTATTTCTAACCAAAACTTTCTTACCTTACCAAATGTTCACAACATTTGGTTTATCTTTGTAAGGATTACTGCACTATCAAACTTAACTCCCCTGGACGTAAAACACACTTCTAATTGGATAATTACATAAAATCACAAATCTAAAACCTTATTATCCAAAATTACTTATCATTTAAATAAATACTTAAAATTTCATATTAGACCTTATTACCCAAAATTACTTATCGTTTAAATAATTACTTAAAATTTCATATTTTATATTTTATTCCCCATACATATAAATAAAAACTCACACTACTTTTACTTCACAATTAATGCATGCAATCTATTTTCCTTTGAAGATTTTTTTTTCAAATATTTCATCTCAAAAAATCCCTTCCAAGTTATCGTCAATTGGTTCAGTTTTCATCTCCTTTACTGATTCACCAATTTCATAATCTTTTTTAATTTTTTTTATCAACTTTTCTTTTATCAATTTTGAATTCTTTTTCAATTTTTAAGTCATTACCCATTAAGGAAAAGGGAAGAAATTGAACAATGTGGCATATAGTTTGTGATAGTGATTCATATTTTTAATTTATTTATAAATGTTTGATACATTTAACATATATTTGACAAATGTAAATTATTTATTTTGGTGTGAAATTGAATTTTCAATGATTAGTGAGTAATTTTACGAAATGTATCATTGTGATACATCTGGAACTAGATGTGTCATTTTCATGATTTGTGTCTAATTTTACTCACCTTAATAATTGAAAATTAGTTACTTCCTTATTTAACTAACCGCTAAAACACAAATGTATCATAATGCATATGTATCAAAGTTAGAAATATGTGTCACAAATTTAAAAATCCAAAATATGATGTAATTTAACATATTATTAGAATAAAGTGTTATAACTCTTAAACAATTCAAAATTCATGTAAGTTACCCCTACTAAGTCTAATGTAATGAGCCAATTGAGAAGGCATTGGTAAGAAGACTTAGCTAACTACATGCTCCAAAATTAGATTTTATTTATTCATTATTAACTTGACATTCCTGGAAAAATAATAAATAGAATATTAATTTTAGATATTATCCTTGAAATATAAAACATTCATACTTGAGAAATGATTATAGTCAGTAATGAAGTGATAAATTATCTCTAAGTAAAAATAAAGGGGTAATAGATTAATTACGTGGGCACCGTCCTTTCGAAAAGTAGGGTGGTTTGGTAGTTGTTGACCTTCCACGTTATTGCCACGAAGTGGGAGTCATATCAAATTTAATTTCCTTGTTACTCAAATATAGTAAATAATTGTAGGGGGTGCGGATAACTTATATAGTAAAATATATCTATTATAAATATAATAGATCTATTTGTATTTATGTGTGAATATTTCTTAATTTCTCTAAATATTTTTATTTTGAGTTTATTTATATTAGTTTTATCGATATTTATATTTTGGGGGTGATTATATGGTAATTGGTTAAATGTTTTACTATAGTATTCTTTATTTTTTTTCTCTTAGTTTTTGTAATTCTTCTATATTATTTTGAAGGTATTCTAAATATTCTATATCTTTTGTTTCAAAATATCCAATTAGATTATCTTTCATAATTTTTTCTAATAATATTATTTCTTCCATATTTTCTCTCCAATATTTTAAATATTCATAATCTATCATTTTATCCTGTAGTAATTGTGGATTTACAAATTTCTGTATAATAATTTATCCTAATTGTAATGTAATGTAGATCTAATTCTAGATTTTCAATGTTATTTATTATCTTGTGTTGTTCTTCTCGTAGCGAGTTTTTTAAAATTATATAAACTATCACATGTACTTTTTTCTAAATTTTCTAGGGTTCATTCTATCCATATTAATTTTTCTTTTAGATTCTCCATTATTTTTCTAATTCGGTTTCTATAATTAGTTTCTTCATTTAGATTATCTTGATTTTCTCCAGTTTTTCTAATATATTCTAACATCTCTTAATCTGAATAATATCCATCTGAGTAATTATCCAGGTATAACTATTCTATCCAGTTTATAGTTTCAGTTTCATAGTCTAATACTTTTTCTAATATTATTCTCTTAATATCTATAATTTTTATATCTCTAAGTATATATAAGATTAATATTTTAAGATTATCTATCATTTAAAATTGGTTAAATACTTTATTATAATATTTTTTAGTTGTTTGTTTTAATCTCATTAATTCTTCTATATTTTCACTAAGAAATTATATGTATTTTATATCTATTTTTCAAAATTCTAAATATACATAATTTATCATAGTTAGTGTGTGGGTTTGGTATGTAAGTATTTATAAGAGTAGTTCGGTAGGTGTGGTATATAATTAATTCTAGTCATAAAATATCTATCAAATATTTTTTCCAATATGATTTTTCTTATATATACTATTTCTATATCCTTAAGTACATATAAAACGAGTATTTTAAATTTATCTACCATTGCATCAGATAAATACTTATCCATCTTCCATAAAATTGTTATTTTCAAAATATTCCCTTCAATCATGCACCTAACAAAATATGATCACTTTAGATTGTTATATACTAAATTATTCTTAAATAACATATTCTTCAGTCACTATTAGCATGGTAATCTGGATACTTTTCCCTTAAACAGCGCCTCTACTCTGGTTACCCCCTAATCACGACTTTCTTGCCTCACCGGTTTCACCATTAGGATGACATAGTTATTAGGGATTTTTCTCATTTTCCACTTTGCTAATAAACTTCTTGACATGCTATTTTTTTGAATAATTCTACTATAAAACAACTAACATGAACTTATTTTATCATATCATGATTGTTAGGAATTTATGAATTTAGCTATTCATACTAGTAAATGAATATACCTGTTCTGGTAGTTTTGATAATTCTAAGTTTTGTTCCTCCATAGATTTTTCCATTGAAATATACCTATTTTTTAAATAATCAAATTATTTGTTGTAGACAAGAGAGAGTTTTTTGTTTCAACGCATGAAAGTTTACTTCTTTCTGCCTTCGATGTCTTCATTTATAATGGATGATTTACATAGTTTTTCGTACTAATGTTTTACACGTTCCTAAAAACTTTACATGTATCTACATACTATTCCTAGAAAAGACTAATCTTTTACACAAAGTCTTACAAACTTAAAAAAGTCAAAAAGTCTATAGTAGGCTAATAATGGTACCTACCTAACCTAGTAAAGACTAACTATACAATGTCTTTTACGTAAAAGAAATCAAAAGCTATAATAATTCACATGTTGAAAATTATAAGTCATATGTCCTTTTCATATCTTTTATGAGTTTGATAACTTTTGTCTTCTTTTCTTTATCCGTAGTTGATTTTCCTTCGTTGTTGTTTCTATCGTATCTGCTTTTTTTTTTATCTTCTTTCCAGATGGCATGCTTATCTTCATTCTAGCTGTACATCTGGGACAATATTATCTTCTCCATTATATCTCGAACATTGATGGTCTGAATTTTGTGTCCAATTATCTTGCAATATCTTGTCAATAATCCGTCTGAAATAAATCCTCCCTTAATTGCCCTTGTAGTAGATTGTTTTTCTGGGTTAAGTAATGTCATTATCCATTGTCTAACATCTTCCATATCTGTTTGTCGTAGTTCTTTTGAATTTAAATAAATCATCTGATGGTCTCTTGAATAATAGCTCCATATTCGGTTTCCATTGGTATAATTGTTTGCTAGTTCTTGAATAATTGTAGCTAGTCCAATAAGTCGTTTGTTCGCATAAAAATTAGGTATCTCGATTCTGGGTATCTCTGGCTGCTGCAAAATATCTTCTGGTATTATTATATCTCTGGTTAATCCTATTTTTACAACTTGTATAACTGGTTTTATCTTGTCGTATAATATCTCTGCTGGTGCAGTATAACACTTTATATAAAATAGATTTTCTTTGGTTACTCTTTTATAGGTGTTGAATATTTTTTGTAATTCTTCCATAGCTGATAGTTCTTCTCCATCTTAGGTGTATATGGTATTTAATAATCCATAATCAAAACAAGTTTTTATTAAGCTTGGGTTGGTTTTGGGTAATGCAATTAGCTTGTTGTGACCTTGTAATCTTTGGGTTATATAGTTTGTGTTGGGTTCTTTGATATCTGTTGCTCTGGGGTTAAGGTTTAGAAAAGTTTGTACTCGGTAAATATTTTCTATGTATTTTTGGGCTATGTAGTTATAAACTTTTTTATCTTGGTTCAGACTATCTCGATATGTGGTAATTTGTGGGGGTATGTTCAAGAGGTCTTTTTGTATTTTTGGTGTAAATGGTTTTTCAAATGTCTTATTTAAATTCATATTCTGGTATCTTTGTCCAATAACTCCTTTGCTTGTACCTGCAATTGTAGACTGATAAACGTTATGAATTTTACGGAGTGTCTTAACGTCTCCTTCTAGCTCTGAAATTTTAATGTCTTCCGATCGACGTAGCTCTGCACACTGCTGAGTTAGCTGATTTGTAGCTATAGACTTCAGTTTATCTTCATTAGTCTTTAGCTTTTCTATTTCATTACCCATACTGTCCACTTTCATTGAAAGTGTAGTTAGGGTTTTGAATGATATCAGTCTGTGTAGCTTTGTCTTGATATGTAATCTGCAATAACGTTTTTGTTAGTACTAATTACTTCAATTGTAAATGTAAAATTTAATATATTCAATACTAGTCTCCGAATCTCTTTTGTTATAACTGAATTTTGTATTTTCTTTGTTAGCCACCAACGTATTTGTGTATTATCTGTTCGTACAATAAACTTGTTATATACAATATATGGCTCAAATGCTAATAAATATTTATATGATGAACATAATTCTTTTCTATTTATTTCCCATTTTATTTCTGTTTCATTAAACGTTCCTGAATAATATCTATAATGATGTTCTATTTTTTCATTTTCATACCTATATTTAAGTACTCCTCCATAACTACATTCACTAGTATCTGCTTTTACTATATATATAAATTTTCTATTTTCGTCTGAGAATTGTAATTTTGGTAATTCTTTACAAAGTGTTTTTATTTTCTGGACTTGTTTTTTATCTTCTTCGTTATAATTATATTCTACATCCTTTCTAAATTTTTCTATAAAGGCTTTAGATTTTCTGCAAATTTTGGTATATATTACCTTACTTAGTTTACTAATCCCAAAAATGATTGTAATTTCTTTTTTGTATCTACTTCTTCTTTTGAATTTATTATTTTTTGTACTATATGTTGTTGCATTTTTACTCCACTTTTATCGATTTGTATTCCTAAAAATTCTATCTATTTTTTCATAATTTCAGCTTTCTTTTCACTTAAACTTATTCTCGATTTTTCTATTATATCCGTAAGTTGTTCTAATAATTTTAAATGTTCTTCTTTGGTTTTTTTATATAATAGTATATCATCCATATATACTATACAATTAGGCAATTGTTTAAAATAACTATCTATAAAATGTTGATATCTACCTGGTGCATTTTTATATTCAAATGGTAGTACATTCCATTCATAAAATCTTGTGGTACCGTAAATGTGGTTAATTCCTTAGATTCTTCTTCTAACTTTAAATGCTAAAATCCTGATTTACAATCAAATTTACTAAAGTAATTATATCCTTGTATTTGTCTTATTTTTAATATCTTATTTGGTATTGGGTAATTATATGTCATAGTTTTTGCATTTAAATTTCTATAATCAATAACCATTCTACTTTTTCGTCTTTTTTATTCACTATGTTTATTTACTATAAATGCTGGACTATTGTGTTTACTATTACTTTTTTGTATATATTGTTTTTCTAATAATTTATCTATATGCATTTTAAATTCTTTTAAATCGTCAAAATTATATGTTAATGGTTTTTGAGTTATTATACTATTTTTATCTATTAATTCAATTTTTATAGTAGTTTTATGTTTTTCCCATCCTTTTAATGGATCTTCACTATATAATTGTTCTAATTTTTTCTTAATTATTTCTATCTTATTTATTGAAAATATAGTTATTTCCTTTTTATTTATTGAAAATACGACTAGTTCTATTGTATCTTCAGTATTTTTTATATTTTTTAATTTTTGTGTAATTTTTTTCACTTCCTTCTATCCAATCAGTTTTCTTTCTTATTTTATTAGTAACTCTTTTTGCTCTTACTTTCTGTTTACACGGTGTTGTAAACCACCAATCCGTTCTAATTATTATATGTGGGTATAATTTATCTAAAAACGGCATTCGTAAAAGTATATCTTTTGAAGTTAGCTCATAATTATAGATTTTTTCTATTGTTAATATTTTATCTCATACTTGTGTTTTTACATTCTTAGCTTTATAAGTAATTAAGCTTCATTCATTATTAAATCCTTTAACTATTATTGGTATTTTTAATTTATCCCATTTACTTTTTGGTAAACAATTATATCTACATAAATTAGCTTATGCTCCTGTATCTATCATAGGCGTATAATATTTACTGTAATTTCCTTCTACTACTATCTTCATTAATACATATATTTTCATATCATGTTAAAGTTCTTCTTAAGAATAATTTCTCTCTGTTATATGTTATAGATAATTGTGTATGCTCTATATTATATGGTTTTACTTGTTCTAGCCATTTTATTCCTAATATTATGTCTGCTTTTTGCATTTCTTCCTTTATTTTAAATTCTATTTTTATTTTTCTAACTCCTATTGTTATTTTTTTTTTCTGCTATATTTTTAGTGTTTATTAAGTTTCTTGGTAGATTTGGGCATATATTATTGTCAGATTTTATTTCCTCATTTTTTACTAGATATCTTGCTATATAATTTTCTTCTTGTCCTGTATTTAAGAGAATTAAATATTCTTTTTCATTTATTGTTCCTGTTATGTAATATTGGTTTAAATTAGTTGTTGAACTTATTTCATAACTTGTTCTTTTTGATGAACTTGATGATTCTGATTTTTCATAAGCTATTCTTTTTGTTGTACTTATTCTATCATTTATTATTTCTAAATTTTCTTCTATATCTATGTCTCTATAACTATAATCATTATTATCAATTGTTTTTACAAATTGTTCGAAAGGACTTTCTATTTGTATTTTGTTAATTTTATTTTTTTCCGTTATTTTATGTTTTGTTGTTAATACATATAGATTTTTACATCTTGCTGTAAATATTTTACTTCATGGGTTAGTTCTATTCCTGATATTTTTCAATATAATACTAATGATTTATCTATATTTTTATCTATTATTGCTATTGAATAATTCACACTTATTATAAATTTAAATTTTTGGTATATTAAATTTCTTTTATGGCAGTTATTATACTTTTTTCTATAGGTTTTATAATTCTATCATCTGCTAGGTATAATTCTATTGGTGTATCTATTCCTTCTCTAAAACATGCTTTTATCAATATATCTGTTCTTCCAAGGTGTACATATTTTATTGGGTCTTTACTTTTTATATCGTTTATTTCTTTATTAATTATTTTTTTTGTTACTAGTGGTATACTAGCTCTTCCTTTTACATATCTACAATCTATTACATGTTCTTTTTGACTTACAACGTAGTATTCTTCTTTTCTTCTACTAAATATATTTTTTATTGTTGGTACTTTAAATATTTTAAATCTAATTTTTTCCTTTTATTTCATCAAATATATGACTATCAAATATTATTTTTTGATCTGTTCCTTCTTCATTTAAATATCCTTCCTTTGTTATTATTTTTATATCTTCTTCAGTTATTTGATTTATTCTTATATCTTCTTCAATCATCTAATTTATCTAATTCACTATCTATTTCATTATCTGTTTCATTCTCTGAAATTTCATATATACTATCTTCACTTTCTAGTTCGTAATCTATATAATCTATCTGCATATATTGTGTATTTCCTATTTGTATTTCTGATATTTGTTTATTTTTTAAGTTTTTAGGTAATTTACAATCTCTAGCTAAATGTCCTAATTTTTCGCAATTATAACAAGTACATTCTTTTATAGATTTCTTTTTCCTATATGGTCTTTTATGTTTATAATTTTTTACATAATATCTTTTTCTTGGTTTCTTATATTTATATTTTGATTTTTTGTATTTCTTATATTTCTTATATCTTTTTCTTTTCTTATAATATCTTTCTTCGCATCCAAATTGAGGTGCTATTTTATCTTTGCAACATGCTAAATTTCTTATTAATGTTTTTTCCATTTTTATTTCTTCTCTATATTTTTCACATAGGTTTCTATACTATTATTGTAAAAATTTTATTCTTGCTCCTAGAGTATCTACTATTTTTACTTCATCCCAACTTTTTATTATTTTTGAACTAAATGGTTCAAGTAATTTATTAAAATATAATTTTCTTATTTCTTTACTTTCTTCTGTATTATATGTTCCTTTATAATACTATTCTTTAAATGCGCAAGTATATTCATCTATGTAAAACATATTACATATTGCTAATTTTAACATTAAATTTCTATTTGTATCTTTCTCTTCATTTTGTTCTTCTTCTGTTGTTGTCATGCTGCTAAATTCGTCTTTTATAGCTATTTCATATTTTTTTAATAATTCTATATGTGTTAATTTAGTTGTAGTTGTTGATGATGTTTCTTTTGTAGGTTTGTCAGTTCTTAATACCCTTTTACTATTTTCAGTTAGATTTGAAAACCATAATTTCACTATTTCTATTAGTGTTCTTTCTATATATTCTGGTACATCTGTTATATTTATATTATTATCTAATAATTATTTTGTCATATATCCTATCCATAATTGTATTATTTTTTCTGTATCTATTACACAATCTAAGTCTAAAAAGTTATAATTTTTATTAACTATTTGTTTTGGTGTCCATTTGTCATATTCATCCTTTAGATTATGTTTTTTAAACTTATTCTTATAATATGTAGGTTTTCTTATTTCTGATGTTCTAGGTATTATATTTTCATCTTCTTTTTTATCTAGAGTATTTATTTTTGTGTTTCTATTTTCTAAGTTTTCTTCATTAATTACTTCTTGTTTTTCATTGATTTCTAAATTTTTTGTGTTTTTTAAGATTTCTGTATATATTTCACTATCTTTTGAATCATAATTATCTGTTTCTTCAATATCTATTGTATTTATTTCTAATTTTTCTTTAAATTGATTTATCCCATTTAATAATTTTTGTTCTTTATCTTTTTCTTCTTTTTCTTTCTGTCTTTTTTCATACAAATCTTTTAGCATTTGTAGTTCTTTTTCTAATTCAGCAATCCTGCTATTTTTAGTTTCTTCTAATTTTAATTCTTCTTTTTCTAACATTAAATATAAATGTTCACCTATTGTCTTATACCTTCTTCCTACATTAGAAAATATTATTTTTATTTTTAATCCTTCATGGTTTTCATATATTTTTTCATCTATTATAAATTCTTCTTTGTTCATTTTTATTTAATTGTTAATAGATCATGTTGGTATGTATATTCTAGACTATCTATTGTTGATTCTAAATTTGATATTTCTTCTTTTTGTGCATTTATTGAGTTTTTACTAACTCCGCCAATTATGCTATATTGTAGTCTTTCTATCCTTATTTTTAATTCTTTACGTTTTTCAGATATTATTTGCTTTAATTCTTTATATTTTGATAATTTTGGTACGTTATTCATCTAAATAAAATTTTGGGGAATATCTAAATCTAGTTTTATCAAATAAGTCACAATTAATAATTAATCAAATAAATCCAAATATATACTACTTCCGTAACTTTAAGGAAATATTTACCTTTTTATATAGGCGTAATTTAGGGTTTAGAGTAGAGTGATCACCAATATAGGTTTAGAATATAGCATCCTTTAAGAATTTCAACAGAAATTGAATTCTTCTTGTAGAGTCCACAAAATTTTGATGTCCACAAATTCCCCCTACTTCAAGGCTTATCGAAGTGTAGACTTGATGAAACTCAAAGACGGATCTTGGAGTACCCATAGAGCTTCCATCTTTACGGTCTTGCGACTATAGATTTGCAGATTTGATTTATGAGAGAAGAGATAAAGGGCACATTTGGTCCCACTAAGCATGCCAATTTGTTTACTACAAATTTTTAATTCATAGAAAATAAACTTCAACCACAAATAAAAATATAAAAAAACAATAATATTTTTATTGATAAACAATAGTATGGTACAAATGTGTTCATCACTTGATTCTTCTCTCGTGACTTTTCCTTCTCTTGATTTTTTTTTTTGTAATTTGAGGGTCGTTAGTAACGTATTTCTCAAACTTAGGATGATCTCTTTATGAATATCCATGATAATTCAAGGGTCGTTAGTAGCGTATTTCTCGAATTTATGATGATCTCTTTATGAATATCTATGATTTTGAGGGATATTGAAGATGTTTGATCTCTTTATAAATATCACAATAATTTGTGGGACATTGGAGATGTATTTTTAAGAGAATATGTTTCCCTTTATATAGGCATGAGTTAAAGCTTAAGACATAGTAGCATTCAAACTAGGCTTAAGGTAAAGTAGCATTTAACAACTCTAACAGAAATTGGATTCCTCTTGTAAAATCCACAAAATTTTAATGTCCACAAATGCCCCCTACTTCAAGGCTTGTTAGAGTTTAAACTTAATGAAACTCGAAGACGAGTCTTGAAGTAACCCTAGAGCTTCCATCTTATGGTTTTACGGCTACATATTTGTAGATTTGATTTATGAGAGAAGGGATGAAGGACAAATTTGGTCCCACTGGCATGGCAATTTATTTTTATCAAATTTTAATTCATGAAAAAAACTTTAACCACAAACAAAATATGAAGAAACACGAATATTTTTATTGATAAATAATGTGGATACAAATCTGTTCCTCCCTTTATTCTTCTCTTGTGATTTTCGCTAGCGTATTTTTCGAACATAGGATCTTAATTTTCTCCGTAATTCAAAGGCTGTTAGTAGTGTAATTCTCGAATTTAAGATGATCTCTTTATGAATATCCATGATTTTTTGGGATACTGGAAATGGCTCTTTAAGGAAATATTTGCCTATTTATATAGGCGTAATTTAGGGTTTAGAGTAATAGCCACCAAGTTAGGTTTAAGGTATAGTATCTTTCAAGAACTCCAACAGAAATTGAATTCTTCTTGTAGAGTCCGCAAAATTTTGATGTCTACAAATACCCCTATTTCAAGTCTTGTCGAAGTGTAGATTTGATGAAACTCAAAGACAAGTATTGAAGTACCCATAGAGCTTCCATCTTTATGGTTTTGCGGCTAAAGATTTGCAGATTTAATTTATGAGAGAAGAGATGAAGGGCAGATTTGGTCCTGCTGGGTGTGCCAATTTAAATATTACAAATTTTAATTCATGAAAAATAGATTTCAACCACAAATAATAATATAAAAAACAACAATATTTTTATTGATAAATGATATGATACACATATGTTACTTCCTTGATTTTTCTCTCGTGATTTTTTCCACTCTTGATTTTCTTCGTAATTCGAGGGCCTTGAACTTAGGATCTTAATTTTCTCCGTAATTCGAAGGCCATTAATAGCGTATTTATCGAACTTGGGATGATCTCTTTATGAATATCCATAGTTTTGTGGGATATTGGAGATGTTTGATCTCTTATAAATATCTCATTAATTTGTGGAATATTGAAGAGGTCTCTTTAAGAGAATATGTTACCCTTTATGTAGGCAGTAGACATGAGTTAGATTTTAAGATTTAAGTTAGGCGTAACCTAGTGTAGCATTTTAAGAACTCAAACATAAATTGAATTCTTCTCGTAAAGTCTACAAAATTTCAATGTCCACAAATTCCCCCTACTTCAAGGCTTTTCAGAGTTTAGACTTGATGAAACTCAAATACGAGTCTTGAAGAAACCATAAAGCTTCCATCTTATGGTCTTGTGGCTACAGATTTGCAGATCTGATTTATGAGAGAAAAGATGAACGACAGATTTGGTCCTACTAGGTGTGACAATTTATTTCCAACAAATTTTAATTCATGAAAAATAAACTTCAACCACAAATAAAATATGAAGATACGAGAATATTTTTATTAATAAACAATGTGAGTACAAATATGTTCCTCCTTTGATTCTTCTCTCGTGATTTTCTTCGTAATTTGAGAGCCGTTAGTAGTGTATTTCTCGAACTTAGGATCTTGATTTTCTTTGTAATTTGAGGATCGTTAGTAGCGTAATTCTTGAACTTAGGATAATATCTTTATGAATATCCATGATTTTATGGGATATTGGAGATAACTCTTTATAAAGGGAATATTTACCTCTTTATATAACCGCAACTTAGGGTTTAGAATAATAGCTACCAAGCTAGGTTTAGGGTATAGTATCTTTCAAGAACTCCAATAGAAATTGGATTCTTCTTGTAGAGTTCACAAAATGTCGATGTCTACAAATACCCCTACCTCAAGGTTTGTCGAAATGTAGACTTGATGAAACTCAAAGACGAGTCTTGAAATACCCGTAGAGCTTTCATATTTACAGTCTTGCGGCTACAGATTTGCAGATTTAATTTATGAGAGAAGGGATGACGGACAGATTTGGTCCTACTAGGCGTGCCATTTTGTTTACTACAATTTTTTAATTCTTGGAAAATAAACTTCAACCATAAAAAAATATATGAAAAAATAACAATATTTTTATTGATAAACGATATGATCCAAATATGTTTCTCCCTTGAAACTTCTCTCGTGATTTTCCTCTCTCTTGATTTTCTTTGGAATTCGAGGGTCGTTAGTAGCGTATTTCTCAAACTTAAAATCTTAATTATCTTTGTAACTCAAGGGTCATTAGTAGTGTATTTTTTGAACTTAGGATGATCTATTTATGAATATCCCATTAATTTGTGGGATACTGAAGATGTCACTTAAAGGGAATATGTTACCCTTTGTATAGCCATGAGTTAGAGTTTAAGGTATAGTATCATTCAAGCTAGGCTTAAGGTAAAGTGGCCTTTAAGAACTCTAATAGAAATTGAATTCTTCTAGTAAAGTTCACAAAATTGCAATGTCCACAAATGCCCCTTACTTCAAGACTTGTCAGAGTTTAGGCGTGATGAAACTCAAGACGAGTCTTGAACTAATCATAGAGCTTTCATCTTACGGTCTTGTGGCTACAAATTTGCAGATCTAATTTAAGAGAGAAGAGATGAAAGACAGATTTGGTCCTACTGGGCATGACAATTTATTCTCATTAAATTTTAATTCATGAAAAATAAACTTCAACCACAAATAAAATATGAAAAAATAAGAATATTTTTATTAATAAACAACGTTGGTACAAATCTGTTCCTCCCTTGATTCTTCTCTAGTGATTTTTTTCGTAATTCGAGGGTCGTTAGTAAGGTATTTCTAGAACTTAGGATATTGATTTTCTCCGTAATTTGAGGGCCGTTAGTGGTGTAATTCTCGATCTTAGGATGATCTCTTAATGAATATACATGATTTTATGGGATATTGGAGATGGTTATTTAAGAAAATATTTGCCTTTTTATATAGGCGTAATTTAGGGTTTAGAGGAGAGTAGCCACCTAGCTAGGTTTAGGGTATAGTATCTTTCAAGAACTCCAACAGAAATTGAATTTTTCTTGTAGAGTCCATAAAATTTCGATGTCTACAAATGCCCCCTACTTCAAGGCTTGTCGAAGTGTAGACTTGATGAAACTCAAATACAAGTCTTGAAGTACCCATAGAGCTTCCATCCTTACGATCTTACGACTACATATTTGCAGATTTATTTTATGAGAGAAGAGATGAAGGGCAGATTTGGTCCTACTAGGCGTGCCAATTTTTTTACTACAAATTTTTAATTCATGTAAAATAAAATTCAACCACAAATAAAAATATGAAAAAACAATAATATTTTTATTGATAAACGATATGACGCAAATATGTTCCGCCCTTGATTCTTCTCTCGTGATTTTTGTCTTCCTTGATTTTATTCGCAATTCGATGGCCGTTAGTAGCGTATTTCTTGAACTTATGATCTTGATTTTCTTCGTAATTCAAGAGACGCTAGGAATGTATTTCTCGAACATAGGATGATCTCTTTATGAATATCCATAATTTTGTGGGATATTGGATGTCATACCCGATTTTTACCCATGGTTAAAACAAGCACGACATTTTGGACTCTAAACAAGAATTAATTCATACAGAGTCGCCACCTATTTTTAAGGAAAAATAGGAAACCAATTTATTTGTTTAACAAGTATGACTTTATTTCATCTACGAAACCATTTTAGATTCTAGTTAAGGGTTCAAATTATTCTGAAGGAAAGAGATTAGGCACCCTTCAGAATCCACAAATGTGGTTCTCGGCCAGACTTAGGTTTATTAAAAAAGAAAAAAGAAAAAATTAATATTTATAAATGCAAATATACAATGTATATTGCATATAATATCTATATTATCATAAAAATATAAAAGTATGTGGAGATATATAAATAAAGTTATTTAAGTATACATATGAAAAGAAAAGATTATATCTATAATATATTAAAAATATGAAGATTCTCAGAAAAGTGATTTAAACTTTTTGCCCTTCATTAAAAGTCTCCGCAATAGATAAAATCGTCTTTTCACATCATTAATTTATTATATAATTACATTTATAATATAAATTCCTAAAACATATAAAACTATTTTCCATGTTTCACGTAAATAGAAAAAGAAACTATCCTAAATAATTTGTTATATAAAATAATACCTTAAATAAATAGCATAATTGTTTGTCACTTTTTCCAAAATAAAAATAACTTTTTTCCATAATTAAGAAACCTTTTCTTAAAAGAAAATAATTTGAACTTTATAAATTGATTATTATTCCTTTCACATCAACGTAAAGAGATTATTCTCCCAATATTATAGTTTTCTTTATATCAATCATATGTAGATTTAATTTATTACAAATTATATATGTTGCTAACTATTTATTTAAGTGCAAAATTATAGAAACAAAGATTACTTCTCGAAAAATAACGAATGAGAAAAAAATGTGGTGATGAGTTATCATTTTTTTTAAGTATAGTTTTATCTTAAAAGTTTTACATTATTTTTAAAAAAAGTTATTTACTTAATACTATAACATATATATAATAATTTATTTTCTTATAAAAATTTATTATTAATTTACGTGAGAACCACATGCAAAACACGTACATTTGACTAGTTAAAGAAAAAGTCTATGCAATATCTTTCAATGTATAAATGTGAATTAATTGATTAAGTATATAAATTAATATAATTTTTTAATACAAATATTAACGACCTAAATTTTTCTAAATGCACAGTGAAGATTGTATAAATAAATAATATCCCCTCCCAACGCTCCAAAAATAAATATTTCACTATGATAACATTTGTACAAGTATAAAAATATAAAAGTACAACACAATTTAAAGTCTTCTTTAAATGTCTTTACCGACGAGTATTCCAAACACCTATATAAACACTTGTAACAAAAATGTTAGTAACAAATAAATAATTATCAAAATAAATTTTAAAGGTATGTGTGCATATATGTATTTAAGATTAATAGTTTAGATGTACGCCCCTTGCACGTGTACCTCACTTTATTGAGTTCAAACGTTATACTAAATAGGATATTTGTTTAAATAATAAAGATAAATACAATAATTAAATTCAACATCTTTTGGAGAATTTATTTAATTAAACCTAACCTTTACCAAAAAAATTTTACAAACCCGATCGACATTCATCTACCACCTGTAAACTGGAACAAAACAATACGATGATAGAGATATCAAAATAATAAAATTAAATCTAACCTTTACACAAAAAATTCCTCAAAGCCGTCTGACACTCACCTATCACTTGTAAACTAACTATAACAAAATAATACGACAATAGAAATATCAAAATAATACAACTAAACTTTACCTTTACACAAAAAAATAATAATTTCAAAACAGAGATATAAAAATAATACAATTAAACCTAACCTTTACCTAAAGAAATTCCTCAAAGCCGATCGACATTCATCTACCATATGTAAATTCATCTACGACGCCGACCGACATTCATCTACCATCTGTAAATTCATCTACGACGCTGACCGACATTCCTCTACCATCTGTAAATTCATCTACGACCTATAAACTACAACAAAATACTACAATAGTGATCACAAAGCTTCAGTTTTGATGAAAATAATTCTTGTCTAAGCAAAAATTTTGACACTAAAGAACGACTTGAATGAAAACAAAAAAGATACACACACACACACCTACGTTGAATTCTATTATGTTGACAAAAATAGAGAAGAAGTTGAGGGTTAGAAAATTAAGCATCCACCAATCTAGACATACAACTGAATCAAGTTAGATGAGCTTCAATCATATTTTTTCAATAAGTAAACCCGTTTTTTCTTTAGTTTAACATGCATCTCAATATTTATAAAAGTATTTCCTTAATCGAGTCCTATTTTAGGAGTATTTTTCTATCCTATTTTAGGAGTATCTTTCTAATTGATCAGTACAAAAGAAAATATTAATTGATTCTCCTTCTATATATTTTAGAAGTCCCATATATTTTAGGAGTTTAGTTAATATAATAAAAATAATTAAATCATAAATTTTAAAAATAATAAAAAGACGGTTTTGTCTACGGAGAATCTTTAAATGAAGGACAAAAAGTTCAAATCACTTTTCTAAGGGTCTTCACACTTTTAATATATTATAGATTATATATAATTTTTGCTAAAAGTTGGGCTCAGATTAAATTTTAGATACTCCATGGCTACAAAGTGGTCACTCAATTTGTTGGCTGTCCTAAATCGCGTTGCCATGATACGAATCATAAAACCTTTTCCGTTGTTATAAAAATTTCGTCATCGCCAAAATATTTATTTTATTACATATTTATATACGTAATATCCGTTTTTTATTTGTAAAGACCTCAAAAATCGATGAAAATTTTTCTCATTGGCCAGAGTATTGTAGTATTTATTTGTTTAATAAAATTATAATGAGCAAAAAATAAAATATAAAAGTACAAAACAAAATGAACAATGTCATGTGATAATCAGACGAAGGCAAAGACATTAGCAGCTAGCAACCAAGAAAACAACAAAGTAGCAAATAAAATGACAGAACAACCACGAGTCTGTTAGGAAATATCAATAAATGATGTACAGACAACTTGAAAACCTCAACAAAACAACAATAATTAGTGGCAAAAGTAAAAAAGTAGCAATATTCATGTGTGATAAAAACCATTTTTCCTACAAACAAGAAAAAATGAACCCAATGGAGATGGGATGAGACGCTGTGACGGTGGTGGTTCAGCAGCGACAGTGGAGCGACGGTGGTGTGGCTGAAGAGGTGGTTTTGGGAGTAAGGAAAAAAAAGAAGAAATAAGAGAAGAGAGAAGAGGGGTGTGGCGGAGGCCGAGGGGTGTGGCGGAGGCCACTGTGTGGTGGCGGCGCGGTGGCCGGAAGCTTGGACTCGCTGGCTATCAACTCTGGCGAGGCAACAGGAAGTGGGTAAAGAGAGGCGGCGACTGATCTACCAGAATTGGGGTTTCGCTGGCAGCTAGAAGAAAAAACAAAGGGAAAAAGAAGGTGGCTGGTCCATCGACGACGGATCGCCGGTGGTGGAATGACTGGTTGAGAGAGAAATTATAGAGAGAGGAAAGAGAGAGTGAGGGATGGACGACTGATTAGTGTGTGTTGTGTGTATTTTTGGGTGTATATATATTGTTATTTCAAAAGAAATTGTGGGTCTCCCCTTTTTTGTGCTGGGAGGGTAGAAATTTAAAACCTACCCTCCGAAGTTTGTCTTTTTTTTTTTTGTGTTATACTTTGTAAAAATAATTAATCCAACTCAATATTTGCGAATTGTAATAAATACACAAAAATATAGGTATTGATGTGTAATTACAGAAAAATATAAAGAATATTGAAATTGTTGAAATGTAACTAATTTGAAAATATTATAAAAAAAGTGATGTCATAATTGTGAAAAAAATGTTAAAGATGATAATGAATTGATAAAAATCCTAATATACGGAGAATTATCAATAAATTATAAGAAGTAAAAATATGAAGATAAATTGATAAAATTCTAAAGTAAGGATGAATATCAATAATAAATTATCAATTGTAAATAATATGTGAAAATTATATTTTGTGCTCTTTAACGATCAGGAGGCTTGAAGACATTAATTTTAAGCACGGAGAGCAAAAATTGGGTGTCAACAGTGGCCCTTTTTCATTTAAAGGCGGTCCAAAAGTCTTCAAATGAAAACGTTGACGTGTAATCAATTTTGCTTGATAAAAAATGATGTTTTTTAATGAAAATTCAACTGAACTATAGCCTAGAGTTGCCTACATACCTCTAGTTGTGTGAGGATCAGGTCGGTGTAGTTTAAAATGTGAAAAATATAAAAAAATTTGAGGCGCTTCCCAAAATTTGCCTTAGTGTAGGATTCATGACTAGTATTTGGAGTGACGGTCCATTGTCTAACGTGTTTCATTGTAAGGCGGATAGCCATTTTGAATGTAATATGCTACTTTGAACGGAGTGACGATCCAATGTTGAAAGGAAAATGACCTATTTTAAATGTAACATGCCCTGTTAAATGGAATGACGGTCCAATGTGTCTTATTGAAAGACAAACAACCTATTTTAAATGTAACATGCCACTTTGAGAGGAGTGCCGACTCAATGTGTCTCATTGAAAGGCGGACGAACTATTTTGAATGTAACATGTCACTTTGAACGGAGTGACGGTCCAATGTGTCTCATTGAAAGACAAATGACCTATTTTGAATATAACATGTCACTTTGAATGGAGTGACAGTTTAATGTGTCTCATTGAAAGGTGGACTACCTATATCAAATGTAACATATCACTTTGAACGGAGTGACAGTCCAATGTGCCTTGATCGTAGTTGGTACCTACAATTAGTAGTGTGCATAAGAATTCCCCATCTCTTTCCCAGCTAACCGAGATCGACTTCAGGATAACACCTATAGTTTCACGTGGAACCTCATACATGCCTAAGTATCGATAAGATTTGTTCATTTTGCTTCAAATAAAGATTTTGAACTATGCCTATTCTCATGTTTCAAGTATCCTCTCCAGAAAGAATGTCTCATCCTCATGCCTATTTGAGTATTTTTTTTTTGAATGTAGAGATGTCTAGAGATATACACTTACTCTCAGAAAGAAATTCAATGAATGTAATTGTGATACCATAGGCTTGGCCTTCATGTAAGTATCTACTAATGTGAGAACACTTAGAGTAGGATCTTGTAGGACTTGTTATCGGCTTGTAATGTAGGTTTGGAGACGGATAGAAAGATATTTGGGTTGAAAGTGACTAATTCCTCAATGAGCATTGCACTGTATCCGTGCTTTTGACATTTGTTGTGCTGTGACACTCGATCTTCTTTGTTGTGCTTCTTTGCCCCTTGTTTTGTACTTTCTTCGACTTGTGTTGGAGTTTTTCCTTTTTTTTCAACATATTTTACTTCCTTTTTTGGATGATGATTCTCCGCCTTTGTCAGAGTTATCTTTTCTTCATTTTTTGTAGGGGGTTTGCTCCTTCTGAAGTTATTTTTTTTCATTTTTGTTTATCTAGGATAGTATATTCTTTGTCTTTTGCGTCTTTGATCTTGAATCATTGTCTGTAATTTGTACGTATTTACTGCACTCAAGGAGGTAGGGCCAAGAGGGGGATAGTGCATGTAAGCACTCAAAAAGGTATAGGTGCAAATGCGGTTGTCCAAGAAAAGGTTTCAAGCTCAAGGAGGAATGCTAGGGATTAATGTCATTTGGTGGGCTGTGAAAGACACAATTGGATCAAAGAAGGCCTACAATCCTTTCCCAAACTAAGTGTAACTCAAAATTTTGCCTCAACAGACATTTAGGCCAAGTTATGAATCAACAATGCAATGCAATGAACTAGTCTAAAGCTCACTACACAATGCACTTAAAACGATGAGGTTGGATTTGTTCTTGTCTTAGATATATGCAAGAAAATTTTTGAGTATTACTCAGGTTTGATTAAAAGGTACCAAAGGAATCTATGGTTTACCACGAAGTTGATCCTCTCCATCATATCAATTTATTCTTTCTCATGCACACTCTTAGCTGTATTGGTACCAACTAAGTTAAAATTTTGAATTTTTATTCATTTGAAAAAAAATAATGAGACTGAACCCAAATGAGGGTTGCCTACGTATCTTGTAAAAATAAGAATCGGGTCTGCATAGTTCAGACAAATTTGTAAATTTATATGTGCAATGTATAATTGTAAAAAGGTGATGGTCATCTATGAAAGTAATGTGAAAGATGATCAAGAAAGAACTGCTTTTAGCATCAAAATTATTTTAATCAGATAATTAAGAGAATGGGTGTCAAGCATGAGGAGAGCTTTGACACATCTTCGGTATGCTGGCAAGATTGAGAAAGTCAGACATTGAAGGAATTATGACATTTTTTCGCCACAGTTGGTAGGATTATTATGAATGAAAGAGTATGGAACCCTTGCTTTGAAAGTAAGGATTGATACGTCGTAAATTTAATAATTTACGATGTTTGAAAGAAGAAGCAAGGTATTCTCGAATCAAAATTGGGTGAGGATTTGGAGGTAGGCCGTCTAGGCACTAATGTTATTGGAAATTTGCGCTCTTGAAGACTTTTGGAGAGCGTCTTTGAACTGTTTTAAAAAAATTGCCCCAGTTGAATTCCAGAGAAATTATTCAGAAATAGTGAAAAGACCGAACCCTAATGTAGGGTTGCCTACGTATCTTGTCAGAACAAGAATCAGGTCAAAACGTAGTTCAAATCTATACATAGTTATCGATAATATTGCTAAGGTGCATCTTTTAACTGATCCGTCATGTAAAACAAAGGTTGGATTACACCTTCCTACTAAAGTAAAATCAATTTAGAGCAAATAACTAATTTATATACATAATCATTTTTCAAATATGTATAGAGATTATCATAACGTCCCACTTGGGTCATGAACCCTTTGGGCATTCGGATAAAGATGACTAATAATGTATGTACCTAAAAAGATTTGGTTTAGTTCTATTCTATGAAGAGTGGATTTGCTAGACTTATGGTTTCCGATCAGACTACTCGAGTGAGAAAGCTACACAGGCACACAAAAAAAGATCCGGACACCCCGCACATACGCCAACTCTCCTAAAATTTAGGATTTTGAAAGAAATTTGCGGGTGCACAACACACACCTTAGTTGCATGTGTGATTGTGTCAGCTTTTCCCAAATGAAAGAAATATGAACGGGAAGAAAGTTTATATAAAGCAATAAACTTTCTTCCCGAATTGCTAGACTTTCTTGATTTCCCGTTCATAAATTGTCTTGTTTATACCACACAAACAAGATAAATCAAGATAATTAGAAAAAAATAAATAATAATGTAGAAAAATATAAATATTTACCTGAATCTGTAATGGTTAGGACCTTGCATCCCCAGCAGAGTCACCAAACTGTCATACCCGATTTTTACCCAAGGTTAAAACAAGCACGACATTGTGGACTCTAAAAAGGAATTAATTTATACAGAGTCGCCACCTATTTTTAAGGAAAAATAGGAAACCTATTTATTTGCTTAGCAAGTATGACTTTATTTAATCTACGAAACGATTTTAGATTCTAGTTAAGAGTTCAAATTATTCTGAAGGAAAGAGATTAGACACCCTTCAGAATCCACAAATGTGGTTCCCGGCCAGACTTAGATTTATTTTAAAAGAAAAAGGAAAAATTAATATTTGTAAATGCAAATATATAATGTTTATTACATATAATATCTATATTATCATAAAGATATATAAAAGTATGTGGAGATATATAAATAAAATTATTTAAGCATACGTATGAAAAGAAAAGATTATATTAAAGAAAAAGACTATACAATATCTTTCAATGTATAAATATGAATTAATTAATTAAGTATCTAAATTAATTTAATTTTTTTAATATAAATATTAACGACCTAAATTTACCTAAATGTGCGGTGAAGATTTTATAAATAAAGAATATCCCCGCCCAATGCCCCAAAAATAAATATTTCACTATGATAATATTTGTACAAGTATAAAATATAAAAGTACAACACAATTTAAAGTCTTCATTAAATGTTTTTCCCGATGAGTATTCCCAAGCACCTGTATAAACACTTGTAACAAAAATGTTAGTAACAAATAATAATTATCAAAATAAATCTAAAAGTTATGTGTGCATATATGCATTTAAAATTATATTTTTTGCTAAAAGGTGAGCTTGGATTAAATTTTAGATACGCCATGGCTACGAAGTGGTCGCTCAATTTGTTGGCCGTCCTAAATCGCCTTACATTATACGAATCATAAAACCTTTTTCTTTGTTATAAAAATTTCGTTCTCACCCGAAATATTTATTTTTTTACGTATTTATATACGTAATATCCGTCTATTATTTGTGAAGACCTCGAAAATCGATGAAAATTTCTCTCATTGGCCAGAGTAGTGCAGTATTTATTCGTTTAATAAAATTATAATAAGCAAAAAATGAAATATAAAAGTACAAAATAAAATGAACAATGTCATGTGAAAATCAGACGAAAGCAGAGATATCAACAGCTAGGAACCAAGAAAACAGTAAATTAGCAGAAAAAATGACGGAACAACCACGAGTCTGTTAGGAAATATCAATAAATGATGTACAGACAACTTGAAAACCTCAACAAAACAACAATAAGTAGTGGCAAAAGTAAAAAAATTAGCAATATTCATATGTGATAAAAATACATGCAAATAATCACAATATAATAACTTCACGGATTAATAGAAACTCCACCGGAGTCAATTTTTCCTACCAATTCATCCCAAAATAGATATTTTAGTTAAAAAATGTAAAAAATAAATAAATATTACATTCAAAGGATTAACAAATACAAAAAAATTCACTGGAGGTCGAAGTAAAAGAGGAGAGGTGACCGACGTTGCTTTAACGGAGTTTCACTGGAGTCATCTGGGAAACCAAGATATGGACGAATCTACAAATCAATAGTGAAAACATCATTTTTCCCATAAAAAAAAGAAAAATAAACCCAAGGCAGATAGTATGAGACTGCCACGATGGTGGTGGTTTACCAGCAACAGTAGAGTGATAGTGGTGCAGCTGAAGAGGTGGTTTTGGGAGTGAGAAAAAAGAGAAAAAATAAGAGAGATAGGAGAGGGGTGTGACGGAGGCTATCATGAAGTGGTGGTACGGTGGCCGAAAGCTTGGACTCGCCGGCCATCAACTCCGGCGAGCTAGTAGAAAATGGGCAGAGAGAGGCAACGACTACTCCACCGGAATTGGGGCTTTGCCGACAGATTGAAAGAAAAATGAAGGGAAAAAAAGGGTAGCTGGTCCACCGGTGGCGAATCTCTGGTGATGGCGTAACTGGTTGAGTGAGAAATTATAGAGAGAGAAGAGAGAGAGAGGGGGATGAGTGGCTTATTTGTGTGTGTTGTGCATGTTGTGGGTGTGTATATATTGTCATTTCTGTAGACACGTAATTTTGTCTCTCCCGAGAGTGTATTTTTACCTATTTTTATCCCGTCTTACCATGTACCTTCACCCATGTGATAATTTCCACTCAATAATTAATCCGACAAACTCTTAACCATTTTTGACACCTCACCCTAACAAATTAACAACCCCTTCATATCAAATTCTGACACCACACACCCCTAACCCACCCCTACCTACGTGACCCCCCTACCTACCTTTTTTTACATATTTTTATTTTGCCATTTCCTTCTACACTTATACAGATTCCATCAATAGAATAGATTACACACACAAATCTTCATTTTTCCATGTTTACTATAATTCATTCATATACTAGTCACACAAAATATATTCAATTCAATACACACAAATCCTCACATATTCACCATCAACGTAAAAATACATACACACACAACAAAAAATAAAGGAAAAAGTTCACTGGAACACATAATAGATCGATACGTACTGATTCACACATACTCACGCACACAGTAATACATGGGGTGATAGGGGAGAGAAAACTCTACTGCTATCGAAAACTTAACTCACACTCTGATTTTCCAGAGCTTCAGCGAGTTAACCGCTAAACCCAGCAACTAAAAAACCTAAAACCAATGCTTCGTGATTGGTTTCAGTGAGGCTAGTCAGAAAATAACAATGATTGCAATTAGGTTTGACCCCGACAAAAATTATCTGAAATCAACTCCATTACTTCGGTCAAAATCACCCCTCGATCGCCGGAAAACACCACCCACAAACCACTCATCACCTCACCGTATTTTATCTAAGAAAATAGATTCAAAATTAGGTTGACGTTCGAATTCCTTTTTGTTAGATTTGGATATCGGTGTTTCAGTTTGCTTTGAATTTCTTGTGGGCTATGGTTTCAAATCAGATTGTGGGAAATTTCTGTGGGAATTAGGATTCGCGAGTTGGGATTTGATCTTTGAGGTCGAGGTTGCTGTAAAAGTCAACTCGAGGTTCTGAATCCTTAAAACTTCTCCGTTTGATTTAAATAAAATATCAAATCGAGGTCCAATTCTGTTTCTTCCCTTTTTTTATTTCACTGTTTATCATATTCGGTGCATTGAATTGAATATTAGGTGTTGGTTGATCTATGTTGGTGGTGAATACTTGTTTGTTTTGATTTGTTGTTATCCCTCTTGATTATGAATTGTGTGATGAAATGATATCTCATTCGAGAGGTAAAATCAGTTATTTAAGGGCGGGAATCGAAAATTGATAAAAAGCAAATGTTAGTTGTTTTTGATTCATCGATGTTCTTGAACACAATAGTATCATGACAGTTTAAAATGGATAGGCAAACGTAGGCTCGGGCAGGCAAAACTTAGGGATTGTCGAGCGTTTAGAATGTTTGTTGAATGATTCGATTTTTCTCGTATTTGAAGAATGTATTCATTTAGCCGGGGAATTCCTCGAGGTCATTTGTATTTATTCACTAGGAAATACCCTAAAAAATCTTGTACCCGAAGGATGATCGTGATCAAGGACCGAGGCATTGGGTAGAGCATAATGTAGGATTAGTATAGGTTGGTGCAGGTTTATTTCAGTACATTTTATTTTGAACTGTAATAATTGGACTGGACATTATTTTTTGGACTTGTTTTTTGGTGTGATTATTTATTTTGTATGTTTATTTGGTTTATACATCTTATAGTGTTTACTAGCCAATATACTCCACGAAGCGGCTGCGGTCGAACCACGGGATCGAAGGGTGCCTAATACCTTTTCCCTCGGTCAATAGAATTCCTTAGCCAGAATTTCTATTTGTGGATTAATGTTTTAGAGTCAAACTATTTTGAAAAAGGATTTCTAAAGGTGACTTGGCACACTCAATTTATGTCAAGTGACAACTCTGAGTTTAAATGTAAATAAATTTTTTGTCACGTAATAATAAAAACCCTTTCAAACTTAAAATTTATCTTTGTCGTAAAAAGGAAGGTGTGACAGCTCTGCGACTCAACTGGGGATTTTTCAAAATTTGAGCTTATTTTTTAGAGTTGTACCGGCTTAGTTTGACACTACAGGTGTATAGGCGCCTTGTTTGTGCTATCGTGTGTTATTATTTCATCGTTGTTGAGTGCTTACGTGCTACATGTTTACAGTTTTCTTTTATGTGTTATGACTTTATTTCTGTCATCATTTGCATACCTGAGTTAATTTTTTCCACAATAAGTCCATAGTACATGTGTGTACACGACCTTTAGTTGAGTCACTTTTATTTTAAAAGGGGAAGCCGTTGGGTGTATGGAGTAGGTGAAAAGCTGTTGCAGCTACTATCGACCATAAACTCCCTTGAATAGCCTTGTTAGTGAACTCCAGCCTAGGTCAGCCTTTAGGTCATGCTTATCTGCATCATATTGAGACCTAGCGGAACCTACTCGGTCCTTTATAGGAGTCCTCCCCTAAAGCATCCTTGCGTACTAATTGTTGCATCTTTGAGGGCAATAGGGTTATTTAACGGACTAGTTTCGGAAAAACATGTGCTAGAATTAAAGGAGCGTGTGTTTAGGCAAGGAAAAAGAAAAGAAGAAAAAAAGAGTTTCATAGTTGTTTAGAGTTTTTATGGCTTTTATTTTTCATAATCCAAAAAAATCAAAAAGAGTTTTACCTTTTGCACTCATTTGTTAAAACACAAAAATATCAAAAAGATTTTTCTTTTGTTTCTTTAGTAAACATCCGCAATTTGAAAACTCCAAAAAGATATTTTTTTTCAATATAAGCTTTTTATATAAAGAAAATTCAAAAAAATGGTAGAAGTTTTGTACATTTCATATAATGAAAATACCAAAAAGATTTTTTTCTTTCATAGTTATTAGTGTCAGTTTTATGTGAAGTGTCAGATTGAAATCCAAAAAAGATTTGATTGACTTTTTTCATCTTCTGTCTTTGATCGTGTCTCTCAAGTCAAGGTTTAGTTTGCCATTTAATCCTAAATTATCCAATCTGGATGAACTATGCACACCTGATTCTCCTCTTTCGGGAGTGAGATACGTAGGCAACCCTTCGTGGGTTCAGTGATCTTATTTTAAAAATTCAAAAAGATTTTCATCACTCTTCATTTAGAGTAGGTGTTTCTTATACATCTTTAAAAAAAACTACAAAAAGATTTTCCTGTAATAGTTTCAAGTTTTATTTTAGTATGAAATTCAAAATAAAAAATCCAAAAAGATTTTTCTTTGGTAATCATAGGTTTTATTTTGTATAGGGATTTAAAGCTGAAAATTTGACAATTCTTTTCTTCTTAAAGTTGCAATTTGACAATTTGTTATTTTCTTTTCTTCTTAAAGTTGCAAGAAAAAGAAAATGAAAAAGAAAGAAAGTTTGATCGGCCATGTTGTGTCAAAACTTTACGAACTATGCACACCTGATTCTCCTCTATCAGGAGTGAGATCCGTAAACGCCCTTCTTAGGTTCGGTGATCTTTTCCAAAGAAAAGGAAAAAAGAAAAAAGTTTTGAGAAAGTGTTTAACTCTAACATGTTTGTGGCATTGTAGCTGGTCCTCCACATCACACCAAATCTAAGTAAGGGTTAACTGTGTCCAACAAGGATATAGAGAGTAACATCATGGTTCAAACAAAGAATCAGGAAAATGAGAGTTTAAAGCAAGATATTAGGCGACTAAGACAACAAATGACAGAAATGCACCGAGCTTGGGCCAGTGGATTGCCTCCTCCTACACTTCCTGCTATTGATCCTACAAATACCTCGAGTTTTCCACTAAAATTGCAAAGTCATTTTCCTACTGTTGTTGATGCACCGCAACATAACTCAGAATTTGCTCCAAGCCAAAAGCATCCTAATATTTCCACCACTCTTTCTCTAGCTCCTCAGTATAAGTTTGCTATATTTACAACACCACATGTCGTCTGTGATTTTGTTACTCAATCCTCTATTCAGGTTTCTATATTGGTCTGGCCAACGGTTGTGTTTCCCCATGCGGCTAGTGGACCCATGTTCAATACTCTTGGTGATCATTATTATACTCCGGAGCCCACATCAATGTTAATTGGACCACCAAAATTTTTTGACAAGAAGCCTAGTGTGCCAGAAGAGCTAGAGAAAATGGTTGAAAAAAATGAAAAGTGGAAAAAATGCTATGAAAAGTTTCCTCGGACCTGCGGGTAAATAAGATATTTCATACAAGACTGGGGCATGTCTTCAAGGGTTAACCTTTCTCCAATTTTTGAGATATTTAAATTTTAGGAGCAAGATGTACATGAGGAATCTGTGAAACATTTGGGATAATATTGCAATCAATTAAAGAAAACTAGAGAGAAGAAAAATAAGTAAGAGACAACTGCCATTGTAATTGGAAAACAGGCACGTCCAAGAAGACCATGTTGCCATTATCCTCAGTCTCAAGCCTAATTTTATTTCCAAGCTCCATATAATCACTCCCAAAATCCATTATAATCTATCTCTCCACCTCCATATCTAGTATACTGTTCACAACCATATGTTCAACTCTCTTCTTACTCACAATGGCGCGCACCAAAGCCTCAGAGTCACTTTCCAACTCTACAAATATATCAAAGCCTTTCTAGGCCCGATGTTTGATCCAAGTCAAACAATGAGAAGAGGCAGAAGTCTAGGGATAGTTTCACGCCAATTGGAGAATCATATCCTAGTTTGTTCTAGAGATTACTATAATGGGGCATGATCACTCCTCTCCTTGGGTATACTCTGACCCACATTCAAGAAATTTTGATCCCCATGTATGATGTGCATATCATTATGATGTTCAGGGTCATAGTATTGAAGAATGTCATGCTTTGAAAAGAGAAATAAAGAAGATAATTTAAGATAAATTGATTGTGGTGCAGAACATTGACAGTGTGAAACTATAGTCATAATGATATGCAACTCAGTGACTAAGATGTCAAGCTCAACAATTGGGAAGTCACTCCTCTCCTTTCTAAAAAGGGGTCTGATAGTTTGTTTTATTTTCTTTTCTGTTATCCAAATTATTTCAAGGTTGTAGTTTGGGATCTATCTTGTTTTGTCCCTTTGTCGTTATATCCAAATTCTTCTATCTTTATTTCAACTAAATGGAGTGTCCCTTTTCCCTTTGTGTTTTCAATAAGTGTTGTTTGTCTATTTTATTTACACAGTACATTTTATGTTGGTTCTAGTGATATGATATGTTGGCGGAATTTTCAGCTAGATCTTAAAATCCCGTTAAGCATGAATTTTGAATCAGAATGCTACATTTAGAAAAAGAGCATCAGATAAAATAGGTAGAGTGTTGAGACAATTGGTGACCATGTTGAAGCCTTCTTTCAAAATTAAGATAATTATTTTGAGAATCACAAGAATAACCTGATCATCAATTAAAATACACATCCCAATTAGGTCAAATAGTTGACGCATGATCCCTATATAAAGATAAACAAGAAGATAATCAGCTCCACGAAAGCATGGATCATTCGATGTGAAGGATGTACTATAAAGGTGGAGTTGTATGTTTGACAAGTGCAGAGAGGAAGTGGCACACATGCTCAGTTAAAGTTAGTGTTGTTAAAGTATCACAAATGATATTTATCTTTCACTTCATATTGCATGATGTGTATGTAACACCCTGAGTCTGTACCCTGGATGCTACACGGTACTTATGACCCCGAAGGACTACAAGCTAACCCATGACTGATAGTTGCTATGAGCACTGAATAATATACAGTAATAAAAGCAAAATAATAGGCTGAAATGCCATAAGGTTCAAAATATCTAAAACACTAATGAAAATATCAAAATGTAATAATAATTTATAAAACTGAATACTGTCTGAACTCTAGTCTGAAAAGCCTCTTACTGAACTATCTGAAAGTGAAGTTGATGGGACAATCCCCTAACTAATTCCATTTACTGAAATACTGAGTCTACTGAAATAATGAAATAAAAGAATATACTCGATAGATGAGGACTCACTACTAAATCTGATTTGCTAGCTGAATCTGGATCTGCCTATGCGCGGTCAGGAACTTAAGCATCCGAAACTATGATATAAGACATCATAGCGTAAAGAAAGAGTATGCATCAGTACGTGGAATGTAATGGTATTCTAGATGAGGTAAGGATGAATGCAAGGGTTCATATGCATGAACAATAACTGACTGAATGATATAGAGAAACTGAATCATGAGAGTATGTGGATAATATGAGCAACTATAAATACTGAGCATGCAATACTGTGCATATATATATATATATACTGTAACTGAGCTTTTTTAAATCTAAGTACTGAGTTCTGATACAGAGTAACTGATTATCTGAGATTTTTGATAACTGAGTTACTGATATTGATTGACTATATTTGACAATCCTTATTCTGTAGAACTGAATTGAGTTCTATTATAGAGACTGTGACTAAAACTGTGAGAGGTAATCATCTAACCGACATGACCCAAATAATATAAGATAACTGAGTTGAGGTCTAATCTGTAACCCCAATTAGAACGGTGTCAGTACCGTGCCACAGGTAAAGACAACTGAAGAGATATCCTCATCTGGCAGGTACTCTAATGAGAATGGTGGAACCTTTAACTGACAGGTTAAAACACCTCATCAATCCTCAATTGGTAGGTTTGATGTCTTAACCTATGCTGGCAACATAGTTTTGGAATACAAGGATTGCTTCTAATGGTCACACCCTTTACTGGCAGGTGAGCCCCCATCCTTGAGTTCACTCGATGCTGAATCCTACTCCCATCTAAAAGACACTGAACTGAAATAGACTAATACTGAGTTTTCCTGAGTTTTGTAACTTACTGAGTTCTGGAACTGACTAAATTCTACTGATCATAACATGACTGATACTATTTTGTAACTGATATTGGTTCTAGGTCTACAACTAGATTGTTGGGTATTAAATACCACCCCAGGACTCGATAGCATGAAAAGTAAGGCATAATATGATCTTGAATAACATAACATTGTTCACTTATTCATAAATCATCCATATAGACATTTTATCAAACACTTGTATGGAATATACTTATTCATGAATGGAGAATACATGTTATCATGGCACTAATTCATCCACATAGGCATTTTATCAAACACATGGGGAGCATGCTTAGGTTATACAACCATCAACACACATAGTTATCATGGCTACATTAATCAACTTGTAAATTGAAGGGTTCGTCATGAGGATCATGTAATTCAACACATATAATGATTAATTTCATGAAATATTATAATTTAATCATGGACAAAAACCCAACAATAACATGAACATGAATTTAATTCAATCCAAGCATGGAAGTTCATAACTCAATAATCTTGTAGTTTGAAAATGGATCCGTGGACTCTATGGGTGAAAGGGGCCCATAGATGAACACCTAACATGTCTTGGGTTATTAGTTCTTGAAGGTGCTTGAAGAAATTCTTGAGTTTTGATCTTGATTCTTAAAGCTGAGGTTTGTTTTCTTGAGAGAGAATGCTTTGATTTTGGGGAAAATTGAATAATAATGACATAACTAGGTTAATTTGGGGTAATTTATGTGTTAAAGGCTGACTTAGGTCATAAAAAATACCCAATCACCCCTGGGAATGATTTAAAATCATTACTAAAAATTTCCAATTTGGGCACATGGCGTGACGTGCCACTATTGCGCCAAGCCACAGGAAAATGACAACTGAGAATGTGGCTGGTGGCACGATGCGGTGGAATCGCATTAAAATACTGGATGGGACTTGAAAGCTTGGCTCAATGCGGTACAATCACATTGCATTACTGGAAATTGACATTTGTGGATTAGGTCCTTGGCGCGATGCGCTAATATCGCAGAGCAATACTGGATTTTGCCAATTGGGAAATTAGCTGGCGTCGAGACGCAGTGGTATTGCATTGGCTCACTAGACAATGACAATTTCCATTTAGACTGCCTCCGCGATGCGCTGATGTACTAGGTGGCACACTGTTTTACAAAAAGGTCATAACTCTTTTCTCGAGTATTGGATTTTGGTGAATTTTATATCATTGAAAAGCTGGCTGAATTTCCTACGCAATAGCAAGCTTTGTTATTATTGTTGTTGTATTTTCTTATTTTACTAGGTAGAAGTTAATATCAGTAATTTTTTTATTACAAGACATGTATGTGCATTGTCTTCTTGTCTTTCATTCTAGAAAATTGGAATGGAAATGGGGGTTACCACACGTTAAAATACATGATTACTTGAATTCATATCGCCTATTTTGAGTTGAATTTCTCTCCATTTTTCATTCTTATTGATTATTTCAAATTTTTTTATATAAGAAGACTCATGTACTTAGAGATAAGTTAAGCTTGAGAAATATGGGCTATTACAGTATCTCCCCCTTGGGAACATTCATCCTCGAATGAGACTGATTAAGTTGAGAATACTGATAGACTGAGCTGACACACCGAACATGCATATCTGATGCATGACTACATGACTGAACTACTGATAAACTGAGTTCTTATACTGAACATGCATATCTGATGCACGAAATACGTGACTGAAGCTACTGATAGGATAAATTTTTATATTGAACCTGCATATCTGATGTATGAGTACATGTCTGAACTGATTCATGAGTGTATGACTGAATATACCATAGTAAGGAATACTAATTTTATAATTATATCTGAATATGTAACTGAGTAAAACTAAGGAAGACTGTTACCTTAAGCTGAGTTTGAGTTTGTAGAGAAGAGGTGAGGATACTTGGTCCGCATATCTGCTTCTACTTCCTAAGTAGCTCCCTCAACGAACTGATTTCGCCAAAGAACTTTGACTAAGGGAACTTCTTTGTTCCTTATCTGCAAATCTGATGATCGAGGATCTGAACTTGAACCTCTTCGTAAGAGAGATCATGTGGAATATTTACGTCCTCTAAGGGGACTATGACTACTGGGTCACCAATGCATTTATTTAGCTAGGAGACGTGGCATACTGGGTGTACTGAAGCTAGATCTGAGGGAAACTCGAGCTCATTAGCTACCTTTCTAAAACAACTGAGAATTCTATAAGAAACGACATATCGGGGACTGAGCTTTCCCTTCTTACCGAACCTCTTTATCCCCTTCATGGGAGAGATTTTCAAGAACACAAAATCACCAACATTAAACTCGAGGTCCTTTCTTCTTACATCTGCATATGATTTCTATCAGCTCTGGGCAGTCCTAACCCTTTCTCTAATTAGCTGAACCTTTTCTAAGGCATCAAACACTAAACCAGGCCCTACAACTGCAGTCTCACTTACCTCGAACCAATCGATTGGAGATCTACATATCCTACAATAGAGAGCCTCAAACTAGGGTATCTGAATACTGGAATGATAGCTATTATTGTATGCGAATTCGATCAAAGGCAAGTGCTCTTCACAACTGCCCTTAAAATCAACAACGTATGCTCTCAGCATATCTTCTAGAGTCTGAATGGTCCTTTTTGCTTGACCATTTTTCTAAGGGTGGAAGGCTGTACTGAGATAAACTTGGGTACCAAGACCCTTTTGGAATGCTTTTCAGAAATGAGAGTTAAATTGAGTACCTCTATCTGAGATGATGGATACTGGGACTCTGTGTAACTAAACCAACTCTCTGATATAGAGTTTGGCATAGTATTTGGTTGAATAGGAAGTATGAACTGGCAAGAAATGAGCTAATTTGGTTATCATATCTATGATAACCCATAGAGAATCATGCTGATGACGAGTACGAGGCAAACGCGTCACAAAGTCCATGTTCACTTCTCCCTATTTCTATGTGGGAATACTGAACTCTTGCATGGACCACTAGGCTCCTGATGCCCAATCTTAACTTACTGATATGTAGAGCACTAAGCTACAGACTCTACAATATCTCTCTTCATCCCACTCCACTAATAGATTTCCTATAAATCACGGTACATCTTCGTAGCCCCTAGATGAATTGAGTAACGCGCACCATGCACCTATGCAAGAATTTGTTGCCTCAAGTCATCTACTCCTGGCATGCATAGTTTACCCTGGCAACGCAAAACTCCTTCTCCCCTTTAGAAGAAGACATCTACTTTCTAATCTCTAACTGACTCTTTCAGCTTAACAAGACTGAGATCTCTATCCTATTTTTCCTTCACCTCAGAAACTAGAGAGGATTCAAAACTATTCTGCACCCATACACTACCTCTCGCTAAATCGACTAAGCAGACACCTATTTGGGCAAGCTGATGAACTAACACTACACTGCTAACTCAAGATAATAGGTCGGGCAATTCTTCTCATGAGGCTTAAGTTGTCTGGAAGCATAGGATAGGACCTTACCTTTCTGCATGAGGACACAACCCAAACCTACTCTGGATACATCACAGTACACAACAAACCCATCTGAACCATCTGGTAGAGTCAAAACTGGGGTTGAGGTGAGTCGAGTCTTCAACTTCTAAAAATTCTTCTTGCAGGAATTTGATCACTGAAACTTGACTTTTTTTCGAGTCAATTTGGACATGGGGATGCAATAGATGAAAACCCTTCAAAAAATCGATGGTAATAGCCAGCTAAACCTAAGAAACTCCTGATATCTAATGGAGAGATGGGTCTAGGCCAGTTTTTCACCGCCTCAGTCTTTTGAGGATCAACTCTAATGCCATCACCGAAAATAATATGACCAAGTAATGCTACTGATCTTAGACAAAATTTGCACTTACTGAATTTGATGAATAACTGATGAGTTCTGAGAGTCTGAAGTACTATTCTGAGGTGATTCGCGTGATCATTCTCGCTATGGGAATATGCAAGAATGTCATCGATGAAGACTATGACGAACATGTCCAAGTACAGCTTTAACACTCGGTTCATCAAGTCCATGAAAGCTGCCGAGGCATTAGTGAGACCAAAGGATATGACTAGAAACTCGAAGTGCCCATACCGAGTTTTAAAAGTTATTTTTGGAATATCACATTCTTTGACTCTGAGCTGATGGTAGCCTGATCTGAGGTCTATCTTAGAAAAGTAACTGGCACCCTAAAGTTGGTCAAATAAGTCATCAATTCTAGGAAGTGGGTACTTATTCTTGACTGTGACTTTGTTTAGCTGGCGGTAGTCTATACACATTCTGAGAAAACTGTCTTTCTTATGCATGAATAAGATTGGTGTGCCCCATGGGGAAGCACTAGGTCTGATGAATCCCTTATCTAAGAGATTCTTTAACTATTCTTTTAACTCTCTGAGTTCTGCTGGAGCCATTCTATATGGTAAAATAGATATGGGTTGAGTATCTGGAAGAAGGTCTATTCCAAAGTCTATTTCCCTATCGGGAGAAACTCTAGCAAGATCTTCGGGAAGCACATCTGAGAATTCATTTACTACTGGAACTGACTCAAGACTAAGAGTTTCTGAACTAGAGTCTTTGACTCACACAAGATGATAGACACCCCTTGGATACCATTTTTCTCGCTCTAAGGTATGAAATCAACTGACCCTTAAGCATTGTATTACTACCCCTCAATTTAAGGATAGATTCATTTGAAAATTGAAAATGAACAATTCTATTTCTACAATAAACTAAGGCATAACATGAATGGATCTAATCCATGCTGAGAATGACGTCGAAATCTATCATCTCTAATTTTACTAAGTCTGCTGAAGTGACTTTCTAAGATATCATAATCGGACAGTTCTTGTATACCCGCCGGGATCTGGTAGACTAACCCACTGGGGTAGAGACTGATAATGGTTTTACTAAGACTTCTAGTTTGACTTTAAATTCGATTGCTATGTAAGGAGTTATGAAAGACAGAGAAGCTTTTGGATCTAATAAGGCATAAATATATCAATGGAAGTTTTGTAACATACCAGTGACCAGGTCAGGAGAACTTTCCTGATCTTGTATGGACTGAAGTGCATAAAGCCTATTTGGGAGTTGCCCATTGGTGGCACTAGAAGCCGCACCCTGCTGATTTGGGTGATCAGACTAAGCTGAAGAACGATTATACTAACCCTAAGAACCTAACTGAGGACAATACTTGACTCTGTAGCCTAGCTTGCCACGCTCGAAACAAACATCACTGCCAACTTTGTAGAAACCCTGGTGGTTTCTGCCACATTGCTGACACAAAGGATTTGTTCGGGCATTGCTAACACTACCTGAGATTTAGAGCCTGGCGCCCTGTCTTTGTTACCATTTATAAACTTAGGTATTTGAGCAATGGCTGAGAAGGGAGATGGAACTGAAGACTTTAGGCAAAAATGGGAACAATTACTGCCCTCTGACTTAGGCTGATTAAAATTGAAGGTACATATTCTAGTTGTCTTGTTCTTTCTTTCTCTCTCTCTAATCTTAGCCTCTTCTATCTACTAATCATGGACCATGAGCCTGGATATGTCTATCTTCTTAGTTAACATCATTGTTCTACACTCCTTAACCACACTATCTGACACCCCAGCTATGAACTTGCTCATTCTGGACTTACTGTCTGCCACTATATGTGGAGCATACCTGGATAACTGAGTAAACTTGAGAGAATACTCCTTCATGCGCATACTGCCCTGCCTGAGGTTGATGAACTCTAACACCTTAGCTTCTCTCAGCTCTAAGGAAAAGAATCTATATAGGAAGGCATTAGCAAACTCTTTCCGCTCTAAGGGCTTTGCATCTGTGCCCCACTCTATCTTCCACTGCTTAAACCACGTATGAGCTACATCCTGCAGCCGATAAGAAGCTATATCAACACTCTCACTGGAAGTCACTTCCATGATGTCTATGACTTTTTGAACTTGATCAAGAAACTCCTATGGATCCTTCTCTGACTTAGATCCTGAGAATAGGAGAGAATTTATTCGGGTGAAGTCCCGAATCCTGGATGCAGCAGTATTGGCCACTAGATTGATCGAAATAATAGTTGGCCATTTATTCTGAGCCTCTACGAAATTGGTTGGAGTAGTGAATGTAGCTCTGATTTTTGAATAAGAGACATGCTCATCCAGGGGATCTGTCTGAACGTGCTGAGGTGCTGACTGATTTTTAGTTCTCCTTTTATTAGTCTTTTTGGAAGGCATGTTTGTAAATGAAAGAAACAAATGGATTAGCCTGAGATTTTAACTTGAGCTCACGCTCACTCACACAATATGAATACTGAAAGAAGGGAAACTTTTTCTAAAATATCTCATAGCCTCTTGTCCATAAGTGTGGAGCGCTACACACCCATGCACAAGACTATGTGATGTGACTTTCAGAATTCCTAGGACATTATTGAAACTTAGGCTCTTATACCAAGTTTGAAATGCCCCAAGTTTGTACCCCAAATGCTACACGGTGCTTACGACCCTAAAGGACCACAAGCTAACCCATGACTGATATTTGCTATGAGCATTGAATAAAATACTATAATAAAAGCGGAATAATAGGCTGAAATGACATAAGGTTCAAAGTATATGAAACATTAATGAAAATATCAAACTCTAATAACAATCTGTAAAATTGAATACTATCTGAAATCTAGTCTGAAAAGCCTCTTACTGAACTATCAGAAAGTGGAGTTGATGGGAAAATCCCCCAACTAACTTTATCTACTAAAATACTGAGTCTACTGAAATAATGAAATAAAATAATATCCTTGATAGATTAGGACTCACGACTAAATCTGATATACTGGCTGAATCTGAATCTGTCTATGCGCGGTCGAGAACCTAAGCGTCCGAACCTATAATATAAGACATCATAGCACAAAGAAAGAGTATGTATCAGTACGTGGAATGTAATGGTATGCTAAATGAGGTAAGGTTGAATGCAAGGGTTCATATGCATGAACAATAACTGGATGAATGATATAGAGAAACTAAATCATGAAAGTACATAGATAATTTAAGCTACTGTAAATGCTGAGCATGCAATATTGTGCATATATATATATATATATACTATAATTGAGCTTTTACAAAGCTAAGTACTATTTTCTGATACAGAGTAATTGATAATTTGAGATTTCTGATAGCTGAGTTACTGATACTGATTGACTGTATCGTATAGTCACGATTCTATAAAACTGAACTGAGTTCTATTCTAAAGACTGAGACTGAAATTGTGGGAGGTAATCATCTAACCGACATGCCCCAAATAAGATAAGATAACTAATTAGGGGTCTAATCTGTAACCCCAACTGGAAGGGTGTCAGTACCGTTCCACGGGTAAAGACAAATGAAGAGATACCCTCATCTGGCAAGTACTCTAATGAGAATGGTGGAACCTTTAACTGACAGGTTAAAAAACCTCATCAAACCTTAATTGGCAGTTTTGATGTCTCAACCTATGCTGGCTACGTAGTTTTGGAATGCAAGGATTGCTTCTAAGGGTCACACCCTCTACTGGCAGGTGAGCCCCCATCCTTGGGTTCACTCGGTGCTGAATGTACTTCCATCTAAAAGACACTGAACTGATTATACTGAACTAAATTGGACTAATACTGAGTTTACTAAGTTTTTCTGAGTTCTGTAACTGATTGAGTTATACTAAGTTCTGGAACTGAATAAATTCTACTGATCATGACATGGCTGGTACTATTCTATAACTGACACTGTCTTTAGGTATACATCTAGATTTTTGGGTATTAAATACCCCCAGGACTCGATAGCATGAAAAGTAAGGCATAACATGATCTTGAATAACATAACATTATTCACTTGTTCATAATTCATCCATAGAGACATTTTATCAAACACTTGTAAGGCATCTACTTATTCATGAATGGAGAATACATCATATCATGTTATAATGGCACTAATTCATCCACATAGGTATTTTATCAAACACATGGGGAGCATGCTTAGGTTATACAACCATCAACACCCATATTTATCATGGATACATCAATCAACTTGTAAATTGAAGGATTCATCAAGAGGATTATGTAATTCAACACATATAATGATTAATTTCATGAAATATTGTAATGTAATCATGTACAAAAACCCAACAATAACATGAACATAAATTTAATTCAATCCAAGCATGGAAGTTCATAACTCAAAAATCTTGTAGTTTGAAAATAGATTCGTAGACTCTATGGGTGAAAGGGACCCATAGATGAACACCTAACATACCTTGGGTTATTAGTTCTTGAAGGTGTTTGAAGAAATTCTTGAGTTTTGACCTTGATTCTTGAAGCTAGGGTTTGTTTTCTTGAGAGAGAATGCTTTGATTTTGGGGAAAATGAATAAAAATAATGTAACTAGGTTACTTTGGGGTAATTTACATGTTAAAGGTTGACTTGGATCATGGAAAAATACCCACTTACCCCTGGGAATGATTTAAAATCGTTACTAAAAATTTTCGATTTGGGCACCTGGCGCAACGCGCCACTATCGCGCCAAGCTGTTGGAAAATAACAACTGGGAATATGGCTAGTGGTGTGACATGGTGGAATCGCTTTGAAATACTGGATGGGACCTTGAAGCTTGGCGCGATGCGGTATGATCGGTTTCTTTACTAGAAATTGACAATTGTGTCGCGGAGCAATTTTGCCAATTGGGAAATTAGCTGGTGGCGCGATGTGGTGGTATCATATTAGCTCACTGAAAAATGACAATTTCCATTTAGATTGCCTCCGCAACGCGCTGAAGTACTAGGTGGTACATTGTTTTACAAAAACGATCGTAACTCTTCGCCCAAGTATCGGATTTGGGCGAATTTTATATCGTTGAAAAGCTGGCTGAATTTCCTATGCAGTAGCAGGCTCTAAACTGAAAAATACCAAGTATTTCAATTTTTTTTATATAATATGACTCATGTACTTAGAGCTAAGATAATCTTGAGAAATACGAGGTATTACAGTGTACTTGCATTCTTAAGGATTGATACTACGAAGGCATTTCATTCTGTTATCCAAATATTGTGTCACCCTTTGTTTACCCCGTTTGATCTTTAGTTCTATTTTCTTTCATATCCCTATTTTAGAATCAAGATAGAGTTATCAAATTTCAAAAGAAAAGATGTCTAGCAAAACAATCGAGTCAGAAAAATTTCGAAAAAGAAGAGAATAAACTAAACTAAATGTGTCCAAAAGAAAGAAAAGAGAAGAGTATCAAGAAAAATAGAGTTAAAAAAAGTACCAAAGAGAAAAAGAGTCAATTAAAAAAAATAAAAATAGAATCAAAATCATAATCAAGCAAAAGAACAAGTTTTTGGAACTACGCATGACCGAATTCTCCTCTCTAGGGGGTGAGATACGTAGGCTGCCCTAGTCTGGGCTCGGTCTAACCAAATAGACAATTTAGAGTTACCAGTCAAAGAAACTGGGGAATGAGTTAATTTCTATTGTTTGAGTCGATTCCAAAAGTTGTAAGTCCCACCTCACTTTAAGTGTCATTTGGGCCTCATGTCATTCTTTCTTTCTAAACATATCCAAAAGCCAAGTTACAATCAAAGAAAGACCTTTAAATCAATCTTTGAGGATGTTAAGGCTAAGCATGTAATGGATATGATGATGCATTTGAGAACTACTTGTCGTCCTTAACATAAAGAATCAAGAGAGAAATAAAGATAAGAGTCTTATTGGTGAAAACCCCCATGGGCACCGTAAGATGATGGTAATTTGAGAGAGATAAAAATGAGAGAGTCTTATCGGTGAAAACTCTCACCAACACTGTAAGATGACTGTGAGTTGAGATAAATGTAAATTAGAGAGTCTCATTGGTGAAAACCCTCACGAACACCATAAGGCAATGGTGAGCTGAGAAAAGAAAATGACAGAGGCATGTTGGCAAAAACCCTTCAAGGTGTCACTAGTCGAATGAGGTCTTAAATGCAATTGACCTTAGGAAGTAACTCAGTTTCAAGGCCATTAACTAAACAACAATTGGTGAAAGTCTAGATGGAAAGATTAGTCAGCTTAATCTAAAATGCATGTCATAATCATTAGAGTTGACTGTCACTTTTAGATAATTTTTTTTTTCTCCTTTTTAATGGGGACATTCATTGTCTTTTCTTTCTTCTCTATAGCTTTATGTTTCTTCTCTTGAGTCAGTTATCCAAATAAAAAATATCATTGTCATTTTCTCATGTTTTTGAGTCAAGTCCATGTTAAAACAAGTGAGAAAAGATTTCAAAACTGGATACCAACATCTTCAATTGCACAAAGCAAGACAAAAGGCTGGCACTTGAAAGAAATGAGATTGCAAGTAAGAACAAGTCATGCAAAGGTTGTTGTCAACAGACAGATTTGGGGGATTCGTGGAAATACCAAGGTTTAAAAGGAATTATCTGAGAAACATAGCAAAGCAGAGATACTGTGTTTGTTTCAGAATTACTCTTAATATTCTGAGTTTGGATCAATGGTGCAACAAAGCAATGACAGATACAAATGATTGGAAGCAAGATTTAAATGTGATGAGTGCAAGAGAAATTACCTCAAAAGACAAAAGCTGCAAACCAACCACCCTGTTTTAAACTCACAAGTTTTCTTTGATTGAAACAGGAAAAGTTGTTGCCTTATAATCAAAGGCTTCAAAGTGAAAATATCCAGAGGTGCAATTCCTCGTTTATGCAAATACAAGAGCAGTGTTGCTATACAGGTTTGGTAATCACAATTATGGTAAAACTCATCATCTTGTACCCCTAAGAGACACATTCTTTAATTTGGGTCTTTCATGTCTCATGGATAGGAGGTGCACTTCCTTATTTGAACCATTAATTCTACACGATGCATTTTTAGTAAGAATTTTTTACTTTCATTCTTAAAAGAGTGACTTTTTGGTCTTAGTCATTTAATTTTACCCTCAAAAGGGTATTTGTTGATCAGGATCTTGATTTATCTTTGCATTATGCATAGTTGCAAGTAGCTGTTATTGGGTTTGATACCCGCAAAAGTTTTTGATAAAAACCGGGGCAAAAATTAAAAGTAATTCATGTTATATGGAACTTCATTTTAGGACCCTCCTAGAAAGTGAGACTTTATTTTTCCGAAAAATGCAATCTTTCTTTATCATCATCTTTGTGTGGGATAATTTTTGTTCTAGTTTTGATTTTGCAAGTCAGGAGCCTGCCTGAAGAACTGGGTAATGAAATTGCAAGTCAGGAGCCCGTCTGAAGAACAGGGTGATGAAATAGCAAGTCAGGAGTCCACCTAAAGAGCAGGGTGATGAAATTGAAAGTCAGGAGCCCGCCTGAAGAACAGGGTGAAGAAATTAAAAGTAAAGAGCTCGCCTAAAGAATATGGTGATGAAACTGCAAGTTAGGAACCCGCCTAAAGAACAAGGTGATGAAATTGAAAGTCAGGAGCCCGTCTGAAGAACAGGGTGATGAAATGGCAAGTCAGGGGCCCGCCTGAAGAATAAGGTGATGAAATTGAAAGTTAGGAGCTCGCCTGAAGAATAGGGTGATGAAATTACAAGTTAGGAACCTGCCTGAAGAATAGGGTAATGAAATTGAAAGTCAGGACCCATCCTGAGGAACAGGGTGATGAAATGGCAAGTCAGGAGCTCGCCTGAAGAACAGGATGATGAAATTGAAATTCAGGAGCCCGCCTGAAGAACAGGGTGGTGAAATTTCATGTCAGGAACCTGCCTGAAGAACAGGGTGATGAAATTGCATGTCAGGAGCCCACCTGAAAAATAGGGTGATGAAATTGTAAGTCAATAGACCGCTTGAAGAACAGAGTGATGAAATTGAAAGTCAGGAGATCTCCTGGAGAACAGGGTGATGAAATTGCAAGTCGGTGCCCACCTGAAGAACAGGGTGATGAAATTGAAAGTTTGGCTCCTTCCTGGAGAACAGGGCGATGAAATTGAAAGTTAGGAGCCCGCCTGAAGAACAGGATGATGAAATTGCAAGTTAGGAGCCTGCCTGAAGAACAGGGTGATGAAATTAAAAGTCAAGAGCCCGCCTAAAGAATAGGGTAATGAAATTATAACTTAGGATCCCGCCTGAAGAATAGAGTGATGAAATTGCAAGTCAGGAGCCCGACTGAAGAACAGGGTGATGAAATGGCAAGTCAGAAGCTCAATTGAAGAACAGGGTGATGAAATGACAAGTCAGGAGCCTGCCTGAAGAACAGAGTGAAGAAATTGAAAGTCAAGCAACAAGGTTAAGAGATTGAAAGTCAAGCAACAAGGTAAAACAATTGAAAATCAAAAGATTAAAAATAGTAAGTCAGGAGCCTACCTGGAGAACAGGTAGTGAAATTGAAAGTCAAGCAACCAGGTGAAGAAATTATAAGTCAGGAGCTCGCCTGAAGAATAGGATGAAGATTTTCAAATTCAGGTTCAAATTATGAAGTACCACTGACAGAACATGGTCAGTTCTTGAGTTCATCTCCAACATCAAATTTTGTATGGAGAAAGAATCTATTATCAAGTTCAGCCCAAAGAAAATCAGATCTTTTATCAATTTTGAAAACATCAGAAACCCAAGTCAAGAGTCCAAAAGAAGCTGCATAGATAAGACTTTTGTAATTTTAGTTATCTTTTAATTTGTAATTTTTATTTTTGATATAATGACAGAGCCGCAGACCGGAACCTCGACAGGGCCTCACTCGATTCTCCAACTTGGTGTAATTTTTTTCAACCTATTGAGATACCTATGACTCGATCCCCTCATAATCTGGGTAAGTAGGATGTCCAAAATCAAGAACCGGTTGCATTCCTTCCTTCTACTTCCTCCCTTTGAATAATGATTGGGTTAAAATTCGGTCTCGTTGTCTACTTCTTTGTCTGAAAACACTTTATGTTTACATCCAAAGAGGGGCATGATGTAGACACATAATTTTGTCCCTTTCGAAAGTGTACTTTTACCCTATCTTACCACGTACCTTCACCCATGTGATAATTTCCACTCAATAATAAATCCAACAAACTCTTAACCATTTTTGACACCTCTCCTTAACAAATTAACAATCCCTCCTTATCAAATTCTGACACCACATATTCTTACCCCACCCTCTACCCATGTGACCCCTACCTAAAATGTTGCTTTTTAGTGGGTTCAAGGATCCAGATGACAAACATGTAAGTAGAAGTATCCACATTACAAAATGGACATAGTACAAGGGTTCACTGAACCATTTTGCCTATATATTATAAACAAGAATTGTCTAGCTTATAATTATACCAAATGGTATCTTGAGAATTAACTATTTGACATTTGACAATAAACATCAATTTTGTAGATTATTACTTATTTCATATTTTTTTCATATCGATATATATAATAAAGTAGAATATTCTAACTTATAATTATGTCGTGTGGCATTTTGAGAACTAGGTATTTGACATTGGACAACAAAAATCAATTCTGTAGATTATTAATTATTTCATATCTATCTATATATATAATAAAGGAGAATAATTCTATAGTTACGTCTAGTGACATCTTGAGAACTAGATAATTGACATTGGACAACAAAAATCAGTTCTATAGATTATTAGTTATTTCATATCTATATATATACTTAAGAATAGTCTAGCTTATAATTATGTCAAGTGACATCTTGAGAACTAACTACTTGACATTTGACAACAAAAATTAATTTTGTAAATTTTTAATTATTTTATATTCTTTCATATTTATTTCATATTTATATATATAATAAAAGAGAATAGTCTACTCTATAATTATGCCAAGTGACATCTTGAGACCAACATGGGTTGTGGTACAGTGGATGAGGCTGCTAACCAGAGGTCGAGAGTTCGACCCTGGGTATGGAGAAAACTCTGTTAGGAACGCTGCCACCTTAATAGGCCCTGCAACGCTGAATCTGAATTAGTCGGGGCTCCAATGCGAGCACCGAACACCAGATGGGAAACCAAAAAGTGACATCTTGAGAACTAGCTACTTGATATTTGACAACAAAAATTAATTATGTAGATGATTAATTATTTCATATTTATTTCATATTGCAGTAAAAGACAACTGAGTCTAGCTCTTATTGGACAAAACTATTAAGACCGACTCCTATTAGAAGAAATTAAATAGGATTTGTACTTAAATAGTGTTTTTGGATTATATATATTTTAAAAGAATATTAAATAAAATCTATCAAAAATTTCTTCAATTATACATATTCAATTTTGAATTATTTCATATTGTGATTTAAAAACAACTATGTTTGGTTCCTACTGTATGTCACTATTAAGATTGATTCTTGTGGATCAAAACAACTACTAAAATTTTTCCTTATAATTATTTATTTGAATTTTATGTATTTAAATTCTATCAAAAATTTTGTAAAGATTATTATTCTTGAAATTTTTCATGCCACAATCATGTATTAGTTGTACTAATCGGTTGAGTTATAAAAGGAACTACAGTCATCTAGAAAACATATCAGAATTATCCTAATGGGGCGCAATCACTATAGTTAAATTAATGAGATAAATTTGACGTGAAAATCAGTTAATATCAATAGATATTTTAACAAAACATATATTTTAAAGTTGGTAACTGAATTTAGCTAATAATAGGTTAGGATGATTCCTAAAATTATGCCACATGAATTAGTTCTTACATGAATTTAAATAATAATATTTCAAATATAAATAAATTAATATATTATTTTAATTAATAATTATTGTGCTTTGAGATCTGTGAGAATACAAATAATCAATAGTTGATTTATTTTAAGTATTAAGTAAACCTATTCATTAAAAATATTTTTATAATTAAAGGAAGTCATTAGTTTGCATGTTTATTTTTTGTAAATTGAGAGAGATTAAAGAGAAGCTAATTACAAGAGATTTTGGAGGAGTGACAAATAAGATGAAGAGGAATAAATGATAAAAAAATTATTTAAAATTTTAGTTTAGCTTCTCTTTTTCTCTTATTGATATTATTTATCTTAATTAAATAAAATTAGTATTTTAAATAAAACGAGCTAATGAAATATGAGGTTAATCTAACTGGCATATTGAAAAAAAATATTAATTAGTATTCTTTAACAACTATCGAAATTATAGCTGTGTTACTGCAAAGTAAATATTTTAAGAAATTGAAATATTTTTAGTTTTATTATATAAGAAATAATTATATGACCATTAATATTATTGTCATACCAAGGATGCTAATTAAGAAAATAATCAATTAGTAATTAAAGTGACACTTATGTATAAAAGAAATTATTATAATCAAAGAATCATTTCAAAATAAAAAATATCTTTTCACATGATTAATATTGTATATACGGGATATGAATCTTAGAATCTTACTCAAAGATAAATTAATTTTTTTAATAAATTGATATGAGTTTTAAATTTGAATTAAAACAAAAATTTGACTTCTTATATATACTCTTTCAATAACACATAAATATTGCTACACTTTCTTTTTCTTTTCCTTTTATTTATTGGTCATTAGCTTTATTTTTATTTCTCAAGTTCTTCATTATGAATATGTAAAGATAAGATTGATGATATTTTTCTAAACATTAGCTCTGATTTTCTTCATGAATTTCAGGTTTTAAAGGTCAAGTTTTCGTGGAGTAAGATATCAAAGCATGTTGATGAAATCTTATCACTAATTTCAAGTACGAGGAGGTTGAACAATGCATTCATAGCATAACATAAGTTTGAAATAATGAAATCATTTATCGGTAATTATTTGAATTATCTATAATGTTTCTTTCTTGAGAAGAATAAGTTTGTTAGTTTGGTTATTTATTTATACAAACACAAATTTGTATTGTTGATAATATAGTTTCTTGATTATATATTATTTTGGGGTTTTGCATAATTATGATATAAAGACGATTGACTTTTTTGATTCTTTTTTTTTAATTCTTTGAACATCAGATTTCAATAAAATGTGAGATCAAAAGAGAATTAATAATAGTTCAAAAAGTAATCCACTCCTTTAACAAAACAGAAGAGAAAAATAGTAAAATGATGATAAAAATTAACCTGAAAAAGGCTTTTGATAGAATGAAACAGTCCTTTATCCATTACTCTCTAACTAGCCTTAACTACTTTAATAATGAATTGTGTCACCTCATATCCTATTTCTATTCTAATCAATGGTAAACCTACCAAAATTTTTAAGGCATTAGACAGGGCGGTCCTTTATCACCCTACCTATTCATTATTTGCATGGAATCACTATCCAGAATTATAAATCAAGCAACATTTCAAAGGGATTAGGATCCTATAAAAATAACTCCAGCAGCCCCTCCTCTATCCCATTTACTTTTTGCTGACGACCTAATTCTTTTTGTAAAAACTAACATCAACAGTGCGAACTCTATTTTATCCATTTTTAAAAGTTTTGGAGCTATGTCTGGACAAAAAATAAATTTCTCAAATCAACAGTTTATTTCTCAAAAAACATAAGCCAAACAAAATCTAATTCATTCTCTTTTCTTCTACAAATAAAAAAACTAATGAATTTGAGAAGTACCTAGGGCTCCCAATGACCAATCTTAACCCTAAAAGAAAAGACTACCAGTTTATAATTGATAAAATGAACAATAAATTAAGTAGTTGGAAAACAAAATTCCTATCAATAGCAGGGAGAACCACATTAATCAAATCAACTCTTAAATCCATTCCAACGTATGCTATGCAAATTAATTTATTACCTAAGAACATTACCAACAATATGGATAGAATTTAAAGAAACTTTTATGGGGGTCTTTGGATGAAAAAAGAAAAATCCACCTTGTTGACTGGGATGCTATCGCAATGCCAAATAGTCAAGGAGGATTGGGCATTGTAACGACCTAAAAATTTGATGAAGTATGTGAAATTTATAATTTTAAGTGATTTAGCCATTTTACCCCTCTCCTTAGTTGTATTATGGTAATTTGGGGTGTGAAAGTGATTGGCACGGTTTTCGATGCATTTTGGTGCCTTTTGTGTGATATTGTGGTTTTTGGTGGCTTTAGAGCCTTATTATAGACTTTTGTGGATGTCTTTTGATCTGTGTAATGGATGACTAAATGAATTGCGCTAGCAGATTCGAAACATCGATTTAGGATGGTAACACATTTTGTGTGATTTTACGACTTTTAAATCTCATTTGATCTTCGATTTGAAAAATTGTAATTTCAAATTTCAGGGTTCAACTTTGTGAAAATGATATTTTTTGAAATTTTATTATCGTCATTGAGTCAGGAGTATTGAATTTAGTGTGACAACATAGTTTGTTTGTATATATTAGACACCGAATGAATCTCGAGTACCCCGTCGAAGTCCGTTTTTGGACTTAAAAATCTGGTGTAAAAATCTGCAATACAAAAACAACTTTTACCCCTCTTGTTTTGCTCATTTTGCCCATTCTTTCACCTTGTCTCTTGAGAGTTAAACCCTAAAATAGTGTGAGAACTTAAAATTGAAGCTTGTGGGAACTTGGGAAGCTAGATTAACATCTATTTCTTGATTCTATTACAGATTTAAGGTGAGATTTCATCCTTTTCTAGTCTAATTATTGATTAATTTCTCAAAATTTCAAAAATCTTAGGGCTTGATTTTAAACCCCAAGTTCACTCCTTTTCACTTGAATAATATTTTAATCTTATAATTACTAGTTTTCCATCAATTTAACCTTCAAAACAACTTCGATTCTTGATTTTAACAAAAATTTCAAAGATTTTACCCGATAAGGCTTAAAAAATAGTTTTTCTTCGATTTGAACCTCATTTTTGACTCAATTTGACTTGAATTTTCATATATAGATTTCTAAAAATATGACAACGCGTTTTTGAAGTAAAGTTATGATTTTGCCCTTCTTTTTCAAAAACTCATTTCGGGGGGTCTGTTTTGAACCCGAACCAAAAGCAGTCATTATGGGTATTATTAGCTTTGTTTTGATGCATAGATTCTATATTTCTTGGTTTTAGTTAATTTCAAAACCGTTCGTGAGAAGAAGGCCTTTGTGGATGAAGTGTTGCGGACCGATTTAACCTTTGAGGTAGGTTAAGGCTTAACTCTATCAGACTGGGGTGGGTAGTTAATGATGGTACAAATTATTGGTGGGAATTAATCATGAAAAATGACTATCTATGTGTTATGCCCGTGTGGGGGCCTATATGTGACGTAATTATTGAAATTGAGATATTATGTGATATGTATGACTTTGTGGGATCCTATGTGATATTGATAGCCTTGACTACATGTGTATAATTGTTTTATGTTGTTAAATGCCTAATGTGGTACCATTGATGTATTGTGATATATTATACTTGTTGGCATATGAAACATATGGAAATTCATAGATGGTGGAATTAATGAGTGGATATTAGCTCACATAGTTGTGAAAAAGTATTATTATAGTTGATTATGGAAATACCTCACGTGGTTGGTTGTGAAAATTCTCATTATGATGGGTTATGAACATTGCATTATCATCCTTATAGTATCATACACATAATTTCACTTATTGTTATATGTTTTGTATATATTTGTTGTTGTTATTTTTCATACTTGATTTATGTCTTATGAGCTCTAAAAATATTGAAAATATCAAAAATACTGAAAATGTTGGAAATACTAAAAACATCAGATTTTATAATTCTTCCTGAGGGATGTGCAGGAGAGAAAATATTCATATATGAATTGTATATGGGTTGGCGAACCCTCCATGGGTCCCACATTGGGAGGCTTGCCTCCATGGATGTATACGAAGATTATGCGATGGTATCATGTATCATCGTCATTATTATCATCTCATACATTGTATTTGTTTTATTGTGATTGATGTTGTGATTGGATTGCCATATTAACTTGTTATATGTCAAGTTTCTTTATATCCGGTTATTTATGCTTGACCATCTTGCATATACATGTTCTTCTCTGTTTCTACTTGCATGCGACTAATGTATACTTGTGTTTTATATATTGTGTTGTTGTTGTAATTGTGATATGTTAAAACTGTTAGTACAAGTGGTGTGGGCTAATGTCATCAGACATTTTCGGATTGCAGGTGATGTGCCCTTAGTGTGTAGTTTGTATGCTTTATTTACTACTTTATTTTGTCAGCCTGTGATACCTACTGAGTACAAGTGGATCGTACTCATGCCTACTGTGCGCTTTTGGTGCAGGTCCTAGCTCGAGGGTGCCTCAAATTGGTTAATTTTGAGTGACTTTAGATTACCTAAGGTAGTGGTTGGACATTCATGCGTTCAGAGTTTACCTCTATCTTTCTATAGTAGTTATGTCTTTATTTGTATTCAGAGACAAATGTTGACTCAGTGTAGGTATTTTTGATGTATTTAACTTATGGTTTGTATTAGTAGTTCTTATATTGTTGACACTAGGTTTTGGGAGTTATGGATGCATTATTATGCTTCTTTCCATATTTATTAAACATGTGTGGTTCGGCTTCATTATTGAAGCCCTTTCTTCGGGATAATTTTGTCTTTTACCCTTCGTGTATCCATTTGAGTAATAGGCTTACTTGTCAAGGTACGCTGCGACAAGTGCCATCATGACCTATCAATTTTAGGTTGTGACAAATTAGCATCAGAACAGCTAGATTGCATTGGTCTCAACGGTGTAAGAATGAGATATCTAATATAGTCTCATGGATTGGTACGTAGACGTTCGTATCTATCTTCGAGAGGCTATAGGATGTCTTTAGGAAACATTTTTTATTTTTGTTCCTTATCATGCAAAGTTCTTTCATACCTTGTGTACTGAGTTATGTTTCACTATTTCTGTGCAGTGGTGTTAACTAGATCTAGTGAAAGTGGTGATGCTGAGTCTTCACCCAGAGGGTAAGCCTCGAGTTGTGGACGGATTCGAGGGAGGGGACGGGCTTGTGGTTCAGCCTTGTCTAGGAGAAGTGCTAGGGGACTCTCCCCTGAGACTCATGTTGAGCAGGTTGGAGGAGTGGGTTCTACTCTAATTCTTCAAAGTTCGTTCTCTCCAGTTTTGGAGGGGTTGTTGGTGCATTTGTTGACCTGCTTAGAGGGTTCTCCTTTGGTTATGTTGGGTATTTCTCCAGTTCAAAGTGTGGATCCTTTTATTGAATCTGCTTTTATTTTGGGTACTCCTCAGACCCTGAGTCCTATTTCTATTTCAGCAATGATATCTGAGTATGGTGTTTCGAGATCGAGAGTTCAACCTTCATCTATGTTACCTCCTCAAATGGGATCTCAGCCTGTTAGTTTCACTATGTCTCCTTTTACTGCGAGTACTATGATGTCTTCTAAAGATCAGAAGAGGTTTGGGAGATTTACTCATTCGGGTCCTCTTAGATTCAGTGGTGCTGTGAATGAGGATGCCTATTAGTTTTTGATTGATTGTCAAGAGAAGTTACATAATTTGGGTTTGTTAGAATCGCATGGAGTGGCTTATACTACCTATCAGTTGAGAGATGAAGCTAATGATTAGTAGAGATTGGTTGTTAGTTTTAGACTTTTTAATGCTCCTAAGATATCGTGGGATCAGTTTACCGATGCCTTTCTGGATAGGTTTGTGACTTATAGTTTGAGAGATCGAATATGTGATGAGTTTGACTGCCTAGAGCAGGGCTCCATGACTGTAGCAGAGTATGAGGCATACTTCCATTGTCTAGATATTCCTATGCTAGTATTCCACTGAGTCTACGAAGATTCAGAAGTTTGTGAAGGGTTTGGATGTCTTTCTTCAGTTGGTTACATCATAGATAGTCGTATTTGGGAAATATTTTTAGAGTATTGTAAATCATATCAAGATGACAAGAGGGTTCAGAGGTCAAGTTTCTCATGGTAGAGATTTCAGAGGTTCTCGTAAATATTAGACAGACTGGTGTAGACAGCTTTACAAAGTTTAGGTGGTGCATCTTCTGGTTCAGCATTGCAAGATAGCCATCGGGGTAAGTTTAGATTTTGCTATGTATGCGATGAGGTTGTATATGTGGCCAAGAACTGTCCCTACCAAGTATTTAGAGCCACTTCTTCTATGGTCGTGAGAAGTAGAAGTGCTACTAGAGGTGCGAGGGGCAAAGGTAGTGAAGCTTGTGAGGGTATTTATGGGTTCACTCTGGAAGTTGGTGGTGGTTGTGGGCAGTTCTATGCTATACCATCTAGACTTGAGGCAGAGACTACTGATGCTATGATTATAGGTATTATCCCCATTTGTTTCAAACATGCATCTGTATTTGATCCCAAATCGATTTTCTCCTATGTGTTTGTGTATTTTACTTCAGGTTTTGATTCCATTAGTGAGCCTCTTACCATTCCTATTCGTGTATCTACCCTTATAAAAGATTATTTAGTAGTGGATCGGGTGTACCAATCTTGTGTTGTGATTTTTGTTGGCGTGAGACTTGGGTAGATTTTCTTGTGTTATATATGGTTGATTTCGATGTTATTTTAGGCATGGATTGGTTGGCTCCTTATCATATTGTCATAGATTGTTTTGCTAAGACCATGACTTTAGCTTTGCCGGGTATGCCAAAGATATCTTAGAAGGGGGCACTTCGTTTGGGTCCTAAGAGTGTTATCTCTTATGTTCAGATTCGTAGATTGGTTGAGAGGGGATGTTTAGCTTATTTGGCTCATATCTGTGATACTAGTGATGTTTCACCTCTTTCTTTGGATTTTGTCCGTATTGTCCATGAGTTTATGGTTGTGTTTCCTACGAATTTCCTTGGTATACCTCCGGATCATGATATTTATTTTGCTATTGATGTTGAGCTGGGCACCAAGCTTATTTCTATTTCTCCTTTTAGGATGGTCCCAACCGAGTTAAAGAAATTAAAGGATCAGTTGCAGAAGTTGTTGGATAAGGGATATATCCGACCTAGTGGATCTTTTTAGGGTGTGCCTGCCTTGTTTGTGAAGAGAAAAGAATGGAACTATGCAGATGTGTATTGATTACCAATAGTTGAATAAGGTGACGGTTAGATTAAGTATCCTCTCCCTCGTATTGATGATTTATTTAATTAGCTTCAGGGTACTACAATGTTTTTGAAGATTGATTTGAGGTTCGATTATCACCAGTTGAGGATTAGATCTTTAGATATTCCGAAGATAGCTTTTTGGACTCGATATGGTCATTATGAGTTCTTGGTCATGTCCTTTGGATAGACTAATGCCCCTTCCGCGCTAATGGATTTAATGAACCGAGTGTTTTGATCATGTCTTAACTCCTTTGTTATTGTATTTATAGATGATATTTTGGTTTATTTCAAGAGTGAGGCTGAGCATAAAGAGTATTGGCGGATTGTGCTTTAGAGATTGAGGGATGAGAAGTTGTATGTTAAGTTCTCTAAGTGTGAGTTTTGGTTGGATTCTATTTCTTTCTTGGGTCATGTGGTAACTAAGGAGGGTATTACGATTGATCTAACTAAAGTTGCAACGGTTCATGATTGGTCTAGACCTACGTCACCCACCAAGATTTAGAGTTTTGTTGGCTTGGCAGGTTATTATCGATGTTTATTAAGGTTTTTTCTTCTATTGCAGCTCTTTTGACTGAGTTGACTCAGAAAAAAGATTGTCATGACTCGAACCAGGGCCTAGTCGTGACGGGTATCTCAATTCCATCAAGGAACGAAGACCACCACCATTAAGCTAGCCAAGAAAATACAATACACCTAATAGTGGGTGAATTTCGAACATATAATAAGATAGAGCTGAGTTTCAAACATATAACAAGATTGAACTGGGTTCTGAACATATAACAAGAAAGAACTGAGTTCTGAACATATAAAAAGATAGATAAATCAACTGATAGGATCTAATAATCCATAATACCAAATTCACCCACATCCTATCCACAAAAGCCACTAAGAAACCAAATACCAACCAAAGTTGGGACATGCCCCTGACTATGGCAAAAAATCTACTGAAATAGTCTAGGACGTAAGTAAAGACAAGACCATGAAATGAGGGACTTCCGAAGAATGAAATCTCACTATTTCAAAGCTGAATCATGGATAATACAAAAGTCACCTGCCACTGCGTAAGGAAACAGAAGTGTCTTTAGACCCCGCATCGCATGGAAATACAGCGTCAGGATGGTTAGCGGGGTGCATGCTAGAATGTAACTCAAAGAAGGGATAAAATATTGTCGTGATCAATCAGTCTAAAGTCATTCCACAACTATATTCATACATTCATGTACACATATATATAATATGGTGGGATAGAGAATAAGGCTTAACATGAGAGTTAAAATATTAACCCGGACTGTGTAGCCTAATTCTTTATCTATACCCACGGGCTATATGGGTCCAACTCTTACCCTATTGAAAAGGTCCTAGTGTATGTTTGCCACATGAACTGGGGTATCAAAGAAGGCCAGGGAATCCACCACCTTTCTCCAATCCAGGATACAAACATAAAAAGTATGACACAATCACACAATCATTTAGACGAACCCTCACGTAGGCAAATATGGGTTCCCAATATCAGTCCCTCGGGACCTCTACTTTCATGGATCAGATGCACAACCCTTTTTAAGATTAATTAAAACATTTACACACTCCCATTCATTGAACCAATAATCGTCCATTAAGGCATAACCCATTGGTATTGTTATACCAACTACGTTTACAAGCTATTATCAATATGCCATTCTAATTATCATTACTTTGAGGAATCCACGACTCCACAAGCTCTAATCATTCATCCACATGGGGGAATCCATGACCCCCGAGGTTCAATATTAATTATCTATTAACTTAGGTAAATCCACGACCCCCAAGGTTCGATTTAAAATCATATATGTTCCATTAGCCTTTTATGTAATGTGATAGTTCCAAAAGCAATTACAATATACATATACTCACGTTTCAAAGCCAATTTCATAAGGTGGGTTGAGGTTATTACCACTTTTAATTTCAAATCCATTTATTTGGGGGAATCCACGACCCCATTCCCATTTACCATGTCCATGCACTCAATGATTTTAAAAACTATAAATTCAAAACATGAATGATTCACAAAAACAATGGGAAAAACAATTCCATCAATAACATTCAAAGGACCTAAACCCAATTTTCAAAACCATCAATTAATCATATGAATAAAAATTCTGAACACATACTTTTAGCAAAACAAATTTAGGGAAAGAGATACATGCCTGAAAGTATTGAGAATTATGGAGGGAAATCACCAATTAGAGATTTAAAACCCAAATCCTTAGAAACCCTAACTTGCTCTTAACGTGGGGATTTGAAAAAGTTTTAGAGTATTTTAAGATTAAGAAATAAAGATTTATGAGGTCCCTTAGGGTATTTTAGGTCGTGGGTTACAAATGGAAAAAGATAGAATGAAACACCCCAACATTTGGTCCTTGAAAATTTCTTGACTTGTGGGCTTACTGTCCAGACTACGACTCTCCCTATGAGTCGTAGGTACCTAATCATATCCTAAAGAGTTTGTTTGGACAAGTATATGTGTTTATCATGAATGGAACCCAATGATTCATCCAAACTCATTGCGATTCGTATGGTGGTTCTTCTAGCCAAACCAGTAAATGTGTCTAATATTTTTGTCTTGCCTGCGATTTTACTTAATGAGTCATAAGGTCTGAGTATGAGTCATAGGGTATGACTTATATTTAGACCAGTGTTGGTGTCCATGGATGTTGTCTAGCCTACGACTAAATGCCACGAGTCGTAGGGTAACCCAACGAGTCGTAAGGTCACCCTTAGCCATTGGGCAACTTTTTTAGTCTTTCAAATTTGGGCATTTTGGATCCCTCTTTCCCTAAATATAAACCCTGATGTTAAATTAATATTGGGACCCCATTCTTATTCATAACATATCAAATGCACTCTCTTAAACTCTCTCAAGCAAGAGCATTAGGGTTTTCAAGGGTTTGGTTGTCTAGAGCTTCCAAGGGCAAATTCTCTCTAAAATTGTGATACTTTCAGGCATGTGACTCTATCCTTAGAATTGTTTTACATTAAAGCATGAATTTATATTACTATTTGTTCATGGATTTGATATGGGTTGAGGGATTTGGGATGGTGATTCTTAAATTGTTTTCCCATGATTTATTATGCATTGTTTTGCTTTATTAATAGTTTTAGATTTGTGGGATACATGGGTACAGTGAATAAACTAAGGGGTTATGGTTTTTCCCAATTTGATTGTTTTGGCTTGACATATGGTTTTGGAAATTGTGTTCCCTCAACCCGTTTGTGAAGTTAATATTGAAATATCGTTTTGTCGTATGGTTTGATGTTCTCACTTATACTATTGCATGGCATAAAATGCTAATGAACCATGGATTAATTTTATTGAACTTGGGAAATTGTATTTTTCTCCATGAATTAATAATTGGACCTAGGTGGTCATGATTCCCCATGTGATGGATAATGAATATGGCATGATAATGTTAACTTGCAAGTAAAGTTGGTATGATGATACCAACGGTATGCCTTAATGAATGAATTAGTTCAATGGATGGGTATGTGTGAAAAAAATGTTTTAATAGGGCTTAAAGAGGGTTGTGCAGATGGACTGTGAAAGTGGAAGTCCCAAGGGACCATTACTGGAAATTGTGTTTGCTGGTGTAGGGGTCTAAATGATCAGGTGGTTTGAGTCCCATCTTATTAAATGATTGGGAGGTTTGAGTCCTCCATGTTAAATGACTGGGTGCTTAAGTCACTCTTGATATATGACTGGGAGGTTTGAGTCCCTTATGATATATATGTACATATGATTACTCTCTTATTTGTGTGGCTACACGCACAGGGGCCTTTTATCTAGGGGAGATTTGAACCCATATAGCCCATGGTGCCTTCTTATGATAGTTGAGCTACACAGTCCAGGTTAAGGTTTTAAAGTTCACGCTAAGCCTTGTTCCCTACCCGTATATGTGATATATTATATATATATATAGCCTATGGTTGAAGATGATATGTGCATAATCAAAATTCTGTACAAAAAAAGCTATGTAGAAAAAGAATATAAAATAAACTAAAATGGAAACTTAAGTCGAGAATCCCGTGATTTTGTAAGAACTTTCATCGTAATGGTCCTTTAACATCTAACTTTGACTGTCGGACTATTCTTATGCCAGCAATGGCGTAGATACACCGACAACAGGTAAGTGTACTCTCTCTTTCACCCATTTCTCTCTCCCCCTGTTCTCTTTATCCTCCTCTCTCTCCTTTCCCCTTTTTCTCTCATTACTGCTATCGCCGGCGGGATAGGGTTTTAGCTGGCTTGACCCCAACAACGGTGTTAGTGTGCAACACCGAACACTTAGGATGGTACGACGACAACTGGTGTCTAGATTCCGGTAACATCCAAGTGACGCTCCAGCGATAATTAGGAAATTCTCCAGCGGCATTATTTCGGTGACTCTATTTCGGCAACCAATTTCAACATCAAATTACCGAAACCCACCCATAGCACGCAAGAGGATAGGACTTGGCATACACGAGTACCCCGGTGACTTCTAAACTTTGATATTTAGTATCTTCTTATAATTTAGTTTCATCTTATTATTCTATTTCTTGTAACTTTCTTACAATATGTTGTGACTGGCTGCTTTTTCGTATTAGTGGATATTATTGTGTTGTTCTAGCTGTTAGGCCGGATAATGTGTATTGTGCATGCCTTAAGTTTCCTACTGTTATTTTGTTTGGGGCTTTATTTTGTTTTTTGAGTAGTGGCTTTAGGGGTTGATGGTAGAATAGGGTCATGTCCGAGGGGGTTGGGGATGGGGGTTGTTTTGAGGGTGGGGAAAGAGAAAAAGGCATGGGTGGGAGTGGGGTTAAGGTCGGGTGTTAGGGATGGTTTGATTAGGGGTGGAAGAGCTAGGCGTAAGGCAAGAGAAGATAAATTGAGGGTAGGGTCTTGGAACATAGGGACCCTTCAGGGTAAGTCCTTAGAGCTAGTAAAGATTCTTAAGAAGAGGAGGATTAATATTGTGTGTGTTCAGGAGACTAAGTGGGTAGGGTATAAGGCTAGGTATGTGGATGGATACAAGTTATGGTACTCAGGTAGTGAAAGGCGTAGGAATAGAGTAGGAATCCTAGTGGATGAGGAGCTTGAGGGTAGGTGGTGAAAGGTAAGAGGGTTAGTAATAGGCTGATGATGATTAAGTTGGTCATTGGGGGGTTTATATTGAATGTGTATAGTGTTTATGCACTACAGGTGGGCTTGGAAGAGGAGGTGAAAATAAGATTTTAGGATGCTTTGGACGAGGTGGTGAGAAGCGTGCCAAACTCTGAGAAGATTGTCATAGCAGGGGACTTCAATGGGCACATTGGGGTTTTATCGGGAGGCTATGGTGATGTGCATGGAGGTTTTAGTTTTGGAGATAAGAATGGAGAGGGATATGCTCTGTTGGATTTAGCAAGGGCCTTTGGGCTGGTGGTAGTAAATTTGAGCTTTCCAAAGAAACAGGATCACCTAATTACCTTTCGAAGCGTGATAGCCAAGACTTAAATTAACTTTTACTGCTTAGGAAGGGGATAGGGTTTTATGTAAGAACTGTAAATTCATTTTGAGTGAGTATTATTTGACCTGGAATAGGCTTCTGGTGATAGACTTGGTTATCAATAAGAGCAAAAAGAGAAGGGTCGGAGAGGGTCGACCCAGAATTAAGTAGGGTAGTTTGATGCCAGTTAGTGTGCTAGAGATAGGGGATAAGGTAGTAAGAGTGAGGGTGTAGAAGTATGGGGGACGTGGATGATATATGAGATAGGGCTGCCAGCTACATCAAGGAGACTGCTAGAGAGGTATTGGGTGTTTTGAGAGGCTGAGCAAGACAACATCAGAGGGACTGGTGGTGGAATAAATAAGTTAAGAACAAAGTGGAGATTAAGAAGGGGGTGTATGTTAAGTTGATTGGAATTAAATATGAAGAGGAGAAATGGGTGAATAGGGAAGATTACAAATTAGCAAGGAAGGATGATACAAGCATGAAGAGCACAAAGAGTTTAAGGTCTTGTAGAAGGTCCAAGTTTCGGATTCTTAAGTGATTGAATACCTTTTTGAAGCCTATTCAAAGCCTTGTCCAAGTGAAGAAAGGAACAGGGTTCACACACTTAAGAGGTGACTCTCATTAAGGGTACTAAGGACTTTTTGCACTACAAAATAACACTCAAGAGGAGAGCCTTTCTTGAAGCCTTCATTAAGGGTATTTTAGTCATTGTGTTGTAATAAGTATAAATAGATATTTTATCTTCCCTTTTCATTAGACTTTGGATGAATTGATTGAGTATTAATCAAATTGTATTTTTTTTCTTAGTTTAGGGCTTGGAAAATCCATCTTAGTGTAGGTCTTGGAAAAGACATCCAAACTAGGGATTAATATATTTGATGGATTTCACTTGTGTTGATCAATTTGCAAGAAAAGTGTGATTGAGGAGTGTGAATTCCTTTGGTCTACCTAAGAGTGTGGTGTTCTCCTCCATTGGTGTTGTGTGTCATGGTGTTTGATACACACCTTGGTGCTATTCATTAGTGTAGGTGTATGTCTCACTATCTATCCTTTACATTTATGCACTTTTCTCTTCTTTTGTGTTGAATCCATGTGTTCTTCTACTTCATCTCCTTTCTTGTAGTTGCTGATTTTTAATTCTTTAGGCCTTAATTTCGTTTTAGTAGTTTGTTCTTGTATCATTTGGTATCAAAGCCTTGGTTAGGGTTCTTCCTACATTCCTAAATCTTGGTTTTGGTGTCCTTATTAAGAAAATCTCCAAAAACAAGAGTTAAAAATCCGAAAAACTCAAAAAAATGGTGTTTTGTCTTGTTGTTTGCAGTATATCCATGTGTTGAAAGTTAGATATACTAAATTTTATTGTGTTTTGTTGGTTTCAAGTGCTAGATCCTTGCTCCCTATCACCTAAGGAGTTTAGATCTACTCTTGGAACAAGATTTGGGCTATTTTGAGATAGATCCACCATGGAAATTGCGTCTTGAAGCTCTAAAAGAGATAGATCCACGTGATTTTGTACTTTTGGACGTAGGTTGTTGCTGATTTTTAGATATTTGAGTTTATCTTGGCCTAAGGAACCTAGATCTATTAAAAAATTGAAGGCTAGGGTTCATTTGAGTGAAGGTCAAATGTTGGTCAACCCTTGAATATTCATCTTGTTCTTCTATATTCATCCAATCTTGTTGAACAAGAATGTTCAAGGAAGGTGTTTGATCCAAAAAGGGAGAGAAAAGAGAGTGTACTTGGTCTTTGTGAAAGAATATTCCTTGGAATATTCATTGTCATCCAAAAGAAGGAAGAAAACAAAGAAGACAACCAAGTACAAATCAAGTACAATCCAAGTACAAAGGAGGGGGAGGGGTAATGCCCCACATTTTCAAGATAGAAATTGAATCGTCGTCCCTACGTATGTAAGCTCTAATTCCAAGGTTTATATTTAGATCATGTGTCATGATCTTTCGCCTAGTATATAAAGTGATCATGACGTGAAAAATGATCATAGAAATGGCCTAGAGCAAAGTTAAGCTAAGAACCTCTCATTCATCCAAATTTGGATATTCGATTCTACAAGGGTCTACTTTAAACGCAGATAACTATTGATACACATAGAAATTTTCAGCTCAAGACCCACCAAATTGTAGATAATTGATTTAGCTTTTCAACGATACCAATTTCTCCTAAATACGATAACCGAGCAAAAAGTTATGGCATTTTTCATGTGAGCCAGTAAGCTAATATGATCTTGACGTGTCGCGTCGACTGCACCCCGACACGAAACCTGACGTGAATTAAAAGTTGTCTTATGCATTAATTCAGTTCCTAATGGATCTAGGGGCATTTTGGTCACTTCTCCTCACCCAAAATCCATCCATAACATATAATTTCAGACTTAAGAAGCATCAATGGCCCCTTTATTTAATTTTCTCTCAAAATCAAAACCCTAACTCCTCCCCCAAAGATCAAGAACTCATCCTTAATATCGAGAATTCCATGAAACGGATCATGATCTGGGTTCCATCTTTCAAATTTTATAATCTAAGGTATGTGGAATTACTCTAAAAACCTTGGGCATAAGTTTAAATGTTTTATCAAGATTAAAGATCCCCAATTATGATTTATAATGAGGTATTCATTATTATTTTTGAAAGTTATGCATCATGGGACTGTTTTGAGGAAAATATATGTTGTATTGAATCATTTTTTATGAAAATTGAATTATAACTATATACATATATAATTTAGTGTATTTTGTAAGATTGATTGAGAGCATGAGTATGAATTCCCTCTCTTGTTGCGAACTAAATTTTATATTTCCATTATGAATGATTTGTAATGCATGCCTTAAGATTTGAAAGTGATTTTATCAATATCATGGTGTTTGACATAGTTTTTATATAATGAGAGGGAGTTTCTTGTTATAACTATATTCTTGCTTTAAAGGGAAAAAATTGCATATGATTGAATAAATTGACATGATCACCACATGTTTTGAATCTTGCAAAGAGAGGATAAATGCTTAAGTGTCTTGAGATTTTAAAGTGATGACTCTATTGTGATGTTATGAATCTTGGGTGGTCATTTTCATGTTTTGAATATGATGGGCTGTGAATTTGATATGATATTGACTTGTAAGTCAGGATATGATGATACCTGGTGAATACTTGCCCTTAATGAAAAGTGTTTTGAATGTTTTGAAAATATGAACATGTTTACTTTAAAGAACTAAAAGTTGGGCTTAAGAGAGTTAGATGGTTACCCAAAGAAAATATGAGTTGAAAGACTCCATAATGGAAATTATGATTTACCGACACAGAGTTTTGGTACCAAGCTTTGTGATCTTGTGTACCTTGAACTATGTCATCCCAATTTGGGACTATGGTTAGGAGCCCTGCTTTTTGATCTTGTGCCCAACCACGAGATGTAGACTTAATTTGAGGATTTTGGCACCATGCTTCGTGATCTTGTTTGTCTCCATTATGGATAATTCAATCCTTGCGGCAAACTTGGATTGGGGACTTGGCCACCGAGTCAAGGGTGGATTCCATATAGCCCGTGGAATTACAGATTGTAGGGTGTACCATTTAGCTCAAAAGAATAATAAAGAGTGGGTCATTATGTCAAGAATCATTTGAAGTTTTAAAAGGTATCCCCATGTATTTTTACTTATATGATTATTATTGATGTTGTGAAAGACTCTTATCTATTTTGTATAAAAACATGTTATTTTGAGTTGTTTCACATACCAGTACATTTCTATTGACCCCCTATATTTCAGGATTTGAGGCACAGTCCTGAGGTTCTGCTAAGCAGTAGAGTTATTTGGTCAGACTATTGGAGTTGGTGAGCCTCCCTTATTCTAGAAAACCTATTGTATAAGTCATTGTTATTTCATTTTGATTCATGGTCCGACTGGGGGCCTTATCTCAATCTTCCGACAGAGGTTGCTTTCAGTTAATAGAGATTTTGCAGACTAGTGTCAGGTGTTTTGAATGTTTCTTGAAATCATTGTTTTTGTATTATTTAGTTAAAGAAAAAGATAGCGACCATGTTTTCGTCTTGACTTATATTTACGCATCTTTTCTTTATTATATAAATATTGTGCATAATTACCAGATATAGAAGGGCGCCCAAGCCTTCATGGTTTGGGATGACTGTCACGGCTAGGGCCCCAGCTTGGTTTGTGACAAACTTGGTATCAAAGCACGGTTTATGGTCCTAGGGTGTCTACAAAATCGTGTCTAGTAGAGTCTTGTTTATGGGTGTGTTGTACACCACACTTATAATCTGGAGGCTACCGGGCATTTAGAAGTTGTTTCTTATTCTTTCATACTCTAGTTCGTACTATAGCATCGTCCATTAGAAAGTTATCCAAATTTCTTTATTATTCAAATTTCATGGGCTATAACTTATTATCGAGGTGATATAAGTCTAAGAGTTCGGCTCCCCCAGCAATGTGATTCTCTCTAATTGAGTTATCCATAAAGTTACAAGATAGCACAAGGACTTGAGAGGAGTCCATCAGTTCTTCAATGTGTATTAATTTAAGTGTATGCCTTTATTGTGATGAAATCGTGCTTTTCAGCCTGAGGTACAAGTCTATTCAGTCCTCTTTCAAAATTCTTATTGCAAATATCTTGTATAAGGGTAAAGATGTATAGCAGAATATTGGAACTATATTTCCACCCAAGTAGTAGTATATGTTAAAGTGTCATGGCCTATTGGTAGTGAGATGGTCAGAAGTTTGTGACATAAATTCACAAAGTTAGCAGTCAGAGTGAGGGTGACTTTTGCATAAATTAGTAGTTTTAGTTGTTTGACCCTTGGATGGAGAAGTGAGTTGCCATTGTATAGTGATAGACTAGTATGGTAGCAATATTTGTAGATTGTATGGTAGTCTGTGAAGGAAGTGACTGGATATGACTATTATTTGTTCAAAATAGAGAAGGAGATCAAAGTGAATAGTTATGGTGGTTGTATAAATCATTTATAAGTGGTAAGTGGAAAGGGGTAGATTGGTTAATTGGTTGTAGGTAGAGCCTCATTAGTGTCTATTAAATTTTGAAGATCATTGTGATGTATGATTAAGTAAGTAAGTATGATGTAAGGAATTAGAATATGTTGATAAGATTGAAATGGGTTATATTATAAGATTAAGATAGACTAATCCTATCACATGACTTTACCCCTTTGATGGTCTTTTTCTTTAAGTAGTAGTAAACTAGTAATTCATGTAATAATTTATGTAGTGGAATTTGAATTGTAATAGCGAGGTTATGGAGGGGTTGTGATTGTAGATAGTAGCTAAGTGAACTGATGTATTTGGGCTGATTTCCCAATTTAATGGACTAGTATAGTATGTGGCATGATTTACCGGTGGTATATAATTAAGGATAGATAACAGGCTTGAACTTTAGATGTGTAGTGGTGAGAATAGTAGCTCGAGATTGATGATGTTTTTTTTGTGGGAATTAATTAGTAGGCTTGATGTGATATGTGAAATGGCTTAGGTTGATCATTTATGAAAAGTTGAAGTGGTGATCATGAGGTATATGTGTACATGAGGACTAGTGTTAAAATGATGAATTGTGGTTGAGTCATTAAGATGATAAGAGTGATAGTCATAAAAGAATAATTTGAACCCAAGATAGCATGTTGTTAGATAAGGTTATATGGTGTAAGTGACATGTATACCCACCTTGTGTTTTTGAATTTTGTAATACGAAAAAGTTTGGGGGGTTGTTGTATTGTGTTCATTAAAGTTGAATTCAGGAAATATAGGTGGGAAATATGCGCCTTTGGTATTGTTTTACAAATTTTGTTAAGTTGTATATTGTGTGATTAGAGGTGTAATGATATTATTCTAAGGAATTAAAGATGGAGTGTTAAGTGTTTAGAAGCATGGGTGTCTATGCCTATGAAAATATTAGTCGTAAGTTGATGACTTTAGGAGTTAGAAGATATCACAATTAGTGTCCCTGAAAGGGGATGTCCCAGAAAAGATTTAGTGTCTTTGTACTAGAGATTATGAGAGGAGTTATGTTCATGGGTATTTTAATACACCTTTTTTTATAAGCTGTGCGGATGTGCACGCTCATGAGAGTGGGAGTTGTAGAGTGATGGCTATAGAGGCTAGCGAAATCTAAAAGTAGCATTTACAGAAAAGCAAGGCTTTCAGGGTATAGTTCATCAAGGAGATTTTAGAGTATACGTATATGGTGATGTCTCTTTTATGCTGAGAGTTGTGGCTATAGATTTGATAAGGATATATGTACGTAAGTCTAGGATTGTGTGTAATACCCCGAAAAATTTTTTGTTGAAATTTTGTGCGTAAACGTGTTGGGTTCTATATTCTAGAATGAATTATAAATTTTCATGTGGAATGTCTTAGATTATGACCCACCATTGCGTAAAGTATCAAATAAGCTTTCCAATGATATGTGGATCATCCAAAACGGACATCCGAGCGACAAGTTATGACCATTCCGATCGAACCGTGAATAGTAGTGAACAGTAAAACGTGCAGGAAAAAGTATTGAGGCCTGGCGTATTTTTGCTCCAACTTTAAACAATCATTACTCCTTATACATAATGAGCTGGGTGATCTACTATATATCAACGGAAATCTCTGCAAGTCCTCTTTCCAATGAAATTGGTTTCATCCAATTTGTCTATCGGAGCAAAAAGTTATGGTCTATCTACTTCAGCCTATCAAAAGTGAATTTTTGGGTCAACTTTAAACTATCATAACTCCTCATACACAATGATCTGGGTGAGATACTATATATCAACGGAAAGATATGAGAGTCCTCTTTCTAATGAAATTAGTTTCATCCAATTTGGATATCGGAGTAAAACGTTATAGTTGATCTACTTCATACTATCAAAATAGTCCATCAAAGGATAGATTCAAGAATTATTTAATTTTTAGGGGCGTTTTGGTCATTCCGCCTCACCCAAAAATCCGTCTAAACCCTATATTAAAGTCTATTAGAAGCATTATATGTTATATTTCATCAAATTCCCTCACAAAGAAAATCCTAAGCTCCTACATCCAACTTCAAGAACCTCCAAAGTTCACCATTAATTCTGTAAATTTATTCAAGATTCCAAGTTCCTTGTTCAAGAACTCCAAGAACCATCATTCAAAGGCACGATTAACATCTCAAAAATGAGTATCGATCTAAAGTTCATCATTCAAGGTATGTGGGGTTTTTCAACAAGAACTCTCTTTCGTTCTTGTGCCCAAAAATAATTTTCTTTACAAAGGCATGATTTTTATTTGATTTTTACGAATTTGAAGCATGAACCCATATCTTATGATGATTATTATGAAATCTTGATGTTTGTGATTTTGAAAGATGAATTTACATGTGTGGAGATATAAAACATGAATCTTGAATAATATTTATCATGATTTTGATATTTGGGTCGTGAATCCCCATTGGAAATTGTGTTTTTTTAGAAAGTGTATGTTATAAGCACGTTGATGATGAATATTTGAGATATTTTGAATGATTTGACCTTTTGGTCTTAATGGAGTTGTTTTGAACTCGAGTGTGAAAGAAATCCACAACGTGGTTGATTTTGATAGATGGGAAGCATGATGGCTCTCGATGTATATTTATATATTGCTGAAATTATTTTGTTGTGGATTGTCTTTGAAATGATCTGAGCTAAGTCCGGGAGAAATCTTTAGCACTGAGTGGGAAGTATAAAGCGACCTTACTTCCCTAGAACTACATGCCCCCGTAGGAGTGAGCCTGAGGCTGATTTATATAGTGATCACTAGTTTGTATGGATTTTATATCGATAGTCCTACTCTGATGGCAAGGATAGGACGACTCTCCCCAATGTGGGTTGTACGTTGGACTCCATGTAGCTCACATGGTTTATGTCGGTTATAGGATCTCCCAGTGTGTATGTGTTTCCTTGTGTCTATGGTAAATGGTGAAGTGATTTGAAAATGGAATTGTGAAATTTATTCTTTTGAAAGATGTAAATGATATTTACAATATGAGAATTGATATTCTTGATGAACTGAAAGTGATTGACAAATTATATGATGACTCACATGTGTTATTGTACTTATTTCATCCTCTCATGATTATTGTACAAGACGTTTTATGAAAAATATGATTCTTTCTTTCAGAAGTCTATCGTGCTTAAAGTGTCTCTCTCTGCTATTGATTCGTGCTCTCCTCTTTCAGAAATATGCATCCACGTCAAGCGATAAGAAATAATGATGGTCAGCAACCTCAACCCGCTGACCCATTGAATGAAAACGTGTCTCATATTGAATTTTGGGTAGCCTTTCAGGCGCTGACCCAAGCGTTACTGCAAATGTTCAGGCCAACCCGGCCCCGGCTCCGCAGCAGTAGGGAGGTAATTCAGCTGTTG